>NW_025746516.1:50000-90000 GCF_021184085.1 Oncorhynchus gorbuscha
AGAGAGACAGAGAGAGACAGAGAGAGAGAGACAGAGAGAGAGAGACAGAGAGAGATACAGAGAGAGAGACAGAGACAGATACAGAGACAGAGAGAGAGAGAGAGAGATAACAATGGACAGAAAGAAACACTTTCTTCTATCATCCCAGCTTGCACCTCAGTGGGTGTCATGTGTTGAATCACCAGCCATTTCACATCTTTTTCTTATACGTTAACCTGTTACTCCTACCCCCTACTTTTTCGAACATTCTGTTAAAAATCGCGCAACATTTCAGCGCCGTGCTACTCATGCCAGGAATATAGTATATGCATATGATTAGTATGTGTGGATAGAAAACACTCAGACATTTATAAAACTGGTTAAATCACGGCTGTGACTATAACAGAACGTGCGTTTCATCGAAAAGTGCAGGAAAATCTGATCACTGAAAATGGGAAAATATATCCATGTGCCACTTCAACCCATTGTTAAAAGTGAACCACATTAAATGGGGCCGAGGTTGCAATATCTACAGCTTCCACACGATGTCAACAGTCTTGTCATTTGCCTACGATATGTTTCTTGGTCAAACAGACACGAGGCAGCGCAGTTCTTCCGGTCTCCGACCGGATATTTTGGTTGAGATTTACCCGGACATTATTTCCAGACGTACAGCTATAGAATATACATCGCCTCGTGATCAATGATCGCTTATTAACGTTTACTAATACCTAAAGTTGCATTACAAAAGTATTTCGAAGTGTTTTGTGAAAGTTTATCGTCGACTTTTTTTAATTTAAAAAAATGACGTTACGTTATAGAACGCTATTTTTTTTCTTGATCACACAGTCTTCATAGATCGATATCTAGGCTATATATGGACCGGTTTAATCGAAAAAAGACCCAATAGTGATGTTTATGGGACATCTAGGAGTGCCAACAAAGAAGATGGTCAAAGGTAATGAATGTTTTATATTTTATTTGTGCGTTTTGTGTAGCGCCGACTATGCTAATTATTTTGTTTACGTCCCCTGCGGGTCTTTTGGGGTGTTACATGCTATCGGATAATAGCTTCTCATCCTTTCGCCGAAAAGCATTTAAAAAATCTGACTTGTTGCCTGGATTCACAACGAGTGTAGCTTTAATTCAGTACCCTGCATGTGTATTTTAATGAACGTTTGAGTTTTAACGAGTGCTATTAGCATTTAGTGTAGCGGATTTGCATTTCCAGATGTCTAGATGGGACGCCTGCGTGTCGGGTAGGAGCAAGAGGTTAATCCCTCGTTCCATGTGTCTCTCCTCAGGCCGGTGGTGGCTGGTCCAGGAATCTGAGGTGCGGGGGGTCCCTCCGCCCCCTATGGACATAGAGGGGGCCCCGGCGTATGCTGTTCGAACCATCCTGGACCCGAGGCGTCGGGCGAGGGACCTTCAGTACCTCGTGGAGAGGAACGATCTGGACTAGAGACGCTGGGTGCAGGTGGAGGACGTCTTGGACCCTTCTTGGACCCACCGTCTCCACCGGATCGTCCCCGAGGTCGGAGTCGGCGCGCAGCTGAGGCCGCACGTCAAGGGGGTGGGTTACTGTCACGACTTCCGCCGAAGTCGGTACCTCTCCTTGTTCGGGCGGCGTACGGCGGTCGACGTCACCAGCCTTCTAGCCATCGCCGAACCACTTTACATTTTCCTTTTGTTTTTGTCTTTGTCTTACACACCTGGTTTCTATCCCCCAATTACTTGTTCATTATTTAACCCTCTGTTCCCCATGTCTGGTTGTGAATAATTGTTTTTATGTAGTACGGTCCGTTAATGTGGGCTCTCTTTATTGTATTACATTTGTATATTGTCACGTTCTGACCATAGTTCTGTTATTTATTCTTTGTTTTAGTATGGTCAGGGCGTGAGTTGGGGTGGGCACTATATGTTTGGTTTTCTATGTTGCTTTTTGTGTTCGGCCTAGTATGGTTCTCAATCAGAGGCAGGTGTCGTTAGTTGTCTCTGATTGAGAATCATACTTAGGTAGCCTGGGTTTCACTTTTGGTTTGTGGGTGTTTGTTTCCGTGTGAGTGTTTGGGCCACACAGTACTGGTTTGGTTTTGGTTTGTGGGTGTTTGTTTCCGTGAGAGTGTTTGGGCCACACAGTACTGGTTTGGTTTTGGTTTGTGGGTGTTTGTTTCCGTGTGAGTGTTTGGGCCACACAGTACTGGTTTGGTTTTGGTTTGTGGGTGTTTGTTTCCGTGTGAGTGTTTTGGACACACGGTACTGTTTCAGTTTTGTATATTTCACGTTTATTATTTTGTTCCAGTGTTCAGTGCTTTCTTTAATTAAAATCATCATGAATGCTGCGCTTTGGTCCGATCCTTACTCCTCCTCAGACGAAGAGGAGGAAAGCCGTTACAGAAACACCCACCACCAAAGGACCAAGCAGCGTGGTAACGAGCAGCAGCAGGAGAGGCAGCGATATTTGGAGAACTGGACTTGGGAGGAGATTCTGGACGGCAAAGGACACTGGGCACAGCCAGGGGAATATCGCCGCCCCAAAGCAGAGCTGGAGGCAGCGAAAGCAGAGAGGTGCCGGTGTGAGGAGGTGGCACGGCAACACGGCTGGAAGTCCGAGAGGCAGCCCCAAACATCTCTTGGTGGGGGCACACGGGAGTGGGGCGATGTCAGGTAGGAGACCTGCGCCAACTCCCCGTGCTTACCATGGAGAGAGAGGGCGTCGTACTGGTCAGGCACCGTGTTATGCGGTGGAGCGCACGGTGTCCCCAGTACGCATGCTTCCCAGCTCCCCATATCGGCCGGGCTAGAGTGGGCATCGAGCCAGGTGTCACTAAGCCGGATCTGCGCATCTGGTCTCAGGGGGTCTCTTCGGGCCGGCATATATGGCACCAGCCTTACGCATGGTGTCCCCGGTTCGCCAGCACAGCCCAGTGCGAGCTATTCCACCTCGCCGCACTGGCCTGGCTATGGGGAGTATTCAACCAGGTAAGGTTGGGCAGGCTCAGAGCTCAAGAGCTCCAGTGCACCTGTGCCACCTCCACGCACCAGCCCTCTGCACCAGGCTGTCTCTCTGTCTCCTCCCTACATGTGCTCCCGCCTGTCCAGCGCTGCCAGAGTCTCCCGTCTGTCCTGATCCACCAGAGTCTCCCGTCTTTGCTGAGCCGCCAGAGTCTCCCGTCTTTGCTGAGCCGCCAGAGTCTCCCGTCTGTCCTGAGCCGCCAGAGTCTCCCGTCTGTCCTGAGCCGCCAGAGTCTCCCGTCTGTCCTGAGCTGCCAGAGTCTCCCGTCTTTGCTGAGCTGCCAGAGTCTCCTGTCTGTCCTGAGCCGCCAGAGTCTCCCGTCTGTCCTGAGCCGCCAGAGTCTCCCGTCTGTCCTGAGCCGCCAGAGCCGCCAGTCTGTCCTGAGCCGCCACTGATCATCAATGCTATGAAAATTATAGTTTTAACCATGTTTTGAGGCTATACCGTGTTTGTTAACAATTACATTACATATATATTGGGCTCTGAGGGGGTTAGACAGTTGAACTAAGCTCATCAGGCATTTATACGTTATATTTAAGCAATATGGCCCGAGGAGGTGTGGTATACGGCCAATATACCACGGCTAAAGGCTGTTCTTAGGCACAACGCAACGCCATATTGTCACGCCCTGACCTTAGAGATCCTTTATTCTCTATTTTGGTTAGGTCGGGATGTGACTAGGTGGGCATTCTAGTTTCTTTATTTCTAGGTTAGCCTGGTTATGGTTCCCAATCAGAGGCAGCTGTCTATCGTTGTCTCTGATTGGGGATCATATTGAAGCAGCCTTTTTCCCACCTGTTTGTTGTGGGATCTTGTTTATGTATAGTTGCCTGGAAGCACTACACGAGCTTCACGTTTCCTTTTGCGCTTTATTGTTTTCTGTGTGTTTCACTTCTAATAAAAGATGATGGAACCAAACCACGCTGCACTTTGGTCCGACCATCTTTACAACAACGTTCGTGACACATATATCACAAACCCCCGGGGGAGCCTTAGTGCTGTTACCAATGTAATTAGATCAGTACAACTAAGTGTTTTGTCATACCCGTGGTATGCGGTCTGATATATCACGGCTTCAGCCAATCAGCATTCAGGGCTCGAACCACCCAGTTTATAATCTTCAATAATCAATGGCTAAGTATCATGATTTTAAAAGTCAGAAAATGATGTAGCAACCGCATATTGGACTTGTATTTATGGCCTCAGGGTATAGGAGAGGTAAACATATTATCCCCCAGACCCTCAATGCCAATTCTCTCTGTGTTCATCTTACCTTACCTCTACAATGCTGTGTGAATGGTTTCACCAGGTACCTCACCTTTACAGCCCAGTGTGAATGGTTTCACCAGGTACCTCACCTTTACAGCCCAGTGTGAATGGTTTCACCAGGTACCTCACCTTTACAGCCCAGTGTGAATGGTTTCACCAGGTACCTCACCTTTACAGCCCAGTGTGAATGGTTTCACCAGGTACCTCACCTTTCCAGCTCAGTGTGAATGCTTTCCCAAACACTCTCTGTAACTCCACAACACTCTAACTCCATAACACTCTCACTAAGTCCACAACACTCTCTCTAACTCCACAACACTCTCTCTAACTCCACAACACTCTCTCTAACTCCACAACACTCTCTCTAACTCCACAACACTCTATCTAACTCCACAACACCCTCTCTAACTCCACAACACCCTCTCTAACTTCACAACACTCTCTCTAACTCCACAACACTCTCTGTAACTCCACAACACTCTAACTCCACAACACTCTCTCTAACTCCACAACACTCTCTCTAACTCCACAATACTCTCTCTGACTCCACAACACTCTCTCTAACTCCACAACACCCTCTCTAACTCCACAACACCCTCTCTAACTCCACAACACTCTCTCTAACTCCACAACACTCTCTCTAACTCCACAACACTCTCTGTAACTCCACAACACTCTAACTCTATAACACTCTCTCTAACTCCACAACACTCTCTGTAACTCCACAACAATCTCTCTAACTCTACAACACTCTCTGTAACTCCACAACACTCTCTCTAACTCCACAACACTCTCTCTAACTCCACAACACTCTCTCTAACTCCACAACACTCTCTCTAACTCCACAACACTCTCTGTAACTCCACAACACTCTAACTCTATAACACTCTCTCTAACTCCACAACACTCTCTCTAACTCCATAACACTCTCTAACTCTACAACACTCTCTGTAACTCAACAACACTCTCTCTAACTCCACAACACTCTCTCTAACTCCACAACACTCTCTCTAACTCTACAACACTCTCTGTAACTCCACAACACTCTCTGTAACTCCACAACACTCTCTAACTTCACAACACTCTCTCTAACTCCACAAACTCCACAACACTCTCTCTAACTCCACAACACTCTAACTCCACAACACTCTCTCTAACTCCACAACACTCTCTCTAACTCCACAACACTCTCTCTAACTCCACAACACTCTCTAACTCCACAACACTCTCTCTAACTCCACAACACTCTCTCTAACTCCACAACACCCTCTCTAACTCCACAACACCCTCTCTAACTCCACAACACTCTCTCTAACTCCACAACACTCTCTCTAACTCCACAACACTCTCTGTAACTCCACAACACTCTAACTCTATAACACTCTCTCTAACTCCACAACACTCTCTGTAACTCCACAACAATCTCTCTAACTCTACAACACTCTCTGTAACTCCACAACACTCTCTCTAACTCCACAACACTCTCTCTAACTCCACAACACTCTCTCTAACTCCACAACACTCTCTCTAACTCCACAACACTCTCTGTAACTCCACAACACTCTAACTCTATAACACTCTCTCTAACTCCACAACACTCTCTCTAACTCCATAACACTCTCTCTAACTCTACAACACTCTCTGTAACTCAACAACACTCTCTCTAACTCCACAACACTCTCTCTAACTCCACAACACTCTCTCTAACTCTACAAATCTCTCTGTAACTCCACAACACTCTCTGTAACTCCACAACACTCTCTCTAACTCCACAACACTCTCTCTAACTCCACAAACTCCACAACACTCTCTCTAACTCCACAACACTCTAACTCCACAACACTCTCTCTAACTCCACAACACTCTCTCTAACTCCACAACACTCTCTCTAACTCCACAACACTCTCTCTAACTCCACAACACTCTCTCTAACTCCACAACACTCTCTCTAACTCCACAACACTCTCTCTAACTCCACAACACTCTCTCTAACTCCACAACACTCTCTCTAACTCCACAACACTCACTCTAACTCCACAACACTCTCTCTAACTCCACAACACTCTCTGTAACTCCACAACACTCTAACTCCACAACACTCTAACTCCACAACACTCTAACTCCACAACACTCTAACTCCACAACACTCTCTCTAACTCCACAACACTCACTCTAACTCCACAACACTCTCTCTAACTCCACAACACTCTCTCTAACTCCACAACACTCTCTCTAACTCCACAACACTCTAACTCCACAACACTCTCTCTAACTCCACAACACTCTAACTCCACAACACTCTCTCTAACTCCACAACACTCTAACTCCACAACACTCTCTCTAACTCCACAACACTCTCTCTAACACCACAACACTCTCTCTAACTCCACAAACTCCACAACACTCTCTCTAACTCCACAACACTCTAACTCCACAACACTCTCTCTAACTCCACAACACTCTCTCTAACACCACAACACTCTCTCTAACTCCACAACACTCTCACTAAGTCCACAACACTCTCTCTAACTCCACAACACTCTCTGTAACTCCACAACACTCTCTCTAACTCCACAACACTCTCTCTAACTCCACAACACTCTCTCTAACTCCATAACACTCTCTCTAACTCTACAACACTCTCTGTAACTCAACAACACTCTCTCTAACTCCACAACACTCTCTCTAACTCCACAACACTCTCTCTAACTCTACAACACTCTCTGTAACTCCACAACACTCTCTGTAACTCCACAACACTCTCTCTAACTCCACAAACTCCACAACACTCTCTCTAACTCCATAACACTCTCTCTAACACCACAACACTCTAACTCCACAACACTCTAACTCCACAACACTCTCTCTAACTCCACAACACTCTCTCTAACACCACAACACTCTCTCTAACTCCACAACACTCTCACTAAGTCCACAACACTCTCTGTAACTCCACAACACTCTCTCTAACACCACAACACTCTCTCCAACTCCACAACACTCTCTCTAACTCCACAACACTCTCTCTAACACCACGACACTCTCTGTAACTCCACAACACTCTCTCTAACTCCACAACACTCTCTCTAACTCCACAACACTCTCTCTAACTCCATAACACTCTAACTCCACAACACTCTCTCTAACTCCACAACACTCTCTCTAACACCACAACACTCTCTCTAACTCCACAACACTCTCACTAAGTCCACAACCCTCTCTCTAACTCCACAACACTCTCTCTAACTCCACAACACTCTCTGTAACTCCACAACACTCTCTCTAACTCCACAACACTCTCTCTAACATCACAACACTCTCTCTAACTCCACAACACTCTCTCTAACTCCACAACACTCTCTCTAACTCCACAACACTCTCTCTAACTCCACAACACTCTCTCTAACTCCACAACACTCTCTCTAACTCCACAACACTCTCTCTAACTCCACAACACTCTCTCTAACTCCACAACACTCTCTGTAACTCCACAACACTCTAACTCTATAACACTCTCTCTAACTCCACAACACTCTCTCTAACTCCATAACACTCTCTCTAACTCTACAACACTCTCTGTAACTCAACAACACTCTCTCTAACTCCACAACACTCTCTCTAACTCCACAACACTCTCTCTAACTCTACAACACTCTCTGTAACTCCACAACACTCTCTGTAACTCCACAACACTCTCTCTAACTCCACAAACTCCACAACACTCTCTCTAACTCCATAACACTCTCTCTAACACCACAACACTCTCTCTAACTCCACAACACTCTAACTCCACAACACTCTCTCTAACTCCACAACACTCTCTCTAACACCACAACACTCTCTCTAACTCCACAACACTCTCACTAAGTCCACAACACTCTCTGTAACTCCACAACACTCTCTCTAACACCACAACACTCTCTCTAACTCCACAACACTCTCTCTAACTCCACAACACTCTCTCTAACACCACGACACTCTCTGTAACTCCACAACACTCTCTCTAACTCCACAACACTCTCTCTAACTCCACAACACTCTCTCTAACTCCATAACACTCTAACTCCACAACACTCTCTCTAACTCCACAACACTCTCTCTAACACCACAACACTCTCTCTAACTCCACAACACTCTCACTAAGTCCACAACACTCTCTCTAACTCCACAACACTCTCTGTAACTCCACAACACTCTCTCTAACTCCACAACACTCTCTCTAACATCACAACACTCTCTCTAACTCCACAACACTCTCTCTAACTCCACAACACTCTCTCTAACTCCACAACACTCTCTCTAACTCCACAACACTCTCTCTAACTCCACAACACTCTCTCTAACTCCACAACACTCTCTGTAACTCCACAACACTCTAACTCTATAACACTCTCTCTAACTCCACAACACTCTCTCTAACTCCATAACACTCTCTCTAACTCCATAACACTCTCTCTAACTCTACAACACTCTCTGTAACTCAACAACACTCTCTCTAACTCCACAACACTCTCTCTAACTCCACAACACTCTCTCTAACTCTACAACACTCTCTGTAACTCCACAACACTCTCTGTAACTCCACAACACTCTCTCTAACTCCACAACACTCTCTCTAACTCCACAAACTCCACAACACTCTCTCTAACTCCACAACACTCTAACTCCACAACACTCTCTCTAACTCCACAACACTCTCTCTAACTCCACAACACTCTCTCTAACTCCACAACACTCTCTCTAACTCCACAACACTCTCTCTAACTCCACAACACTCTCTCTAACTCCACAACACTCTCTCTAACTCCACAACACTCACTCTAACTCCACAACACTCTCTCTAACTCCACAACACTCTCTGTAACTCCACAACACTCTAACTCCACAACACTCTAACTCCACAACACTCTAACTCCACAACACTCTCTCTAACTCCACAACACTCACTCTAACTCCACAACACTCTCTCTAACTCCACAACACTCTCTCTAACTCCACAACACTCTCTCTAACTCCACAACACTCTAACTCCACAACACTCTCTCTAACTCCACAACACTCTAACTCCACAACACTCTCTCTAACTCCACAACACTCTAACTCCACAACACTCTCTCTAACTCCACAACACTCTCTCTAACACCACAACACTCTCTCTAACTCCACAAACTCCACAACACTCTCTCTAACTCCACAACACTCTAACTCCACAACACTCTCTCTAACTCCACAACACTCTCTCTAACACCACAACACTCTCTCTAACTCCACAACACTCTCACTAAGTCCACAACACTCTCTCTAACTCCACAACACTCTCTGTAACTCCACAACACTCTCTCTAACACCACAACACTCCCTCTAACTCCACAACACTCTCTCTAACTCCACAACACTCTCTCTAACACCACGACACTCTCTGTAACTCCACAACACTCTCTCTAACTCCACAACACTCTCTCTAACTCCACAAACTCCACAACACTCTCTCTAACTCCATAACACTCTCTCTAACACCACAACACTCTCTCTAACTCCACAACACTCTAACTCCACAACACTCTCTCTAACTCCACAACACTCTCTCTAACACCACAACACTCTCTCTAACTCCACAACACTCTCACTAAGTCCACAACACTCTCTGTAACTCCACAACACTCTCTCTAACACCACAACACTCTCTCTAACTCCACAACACTCTCTCTAACTCCACAACACTCTCTCTAACACCACGACACTCTCTGTAACTCCACAACACTCTCTCTAACTCCACAACACTCTCTCTAACTCCACAACACTCTCTCTAACTCCATAACACTCTAACTCCACAACACTCTCTCTAACTCCACAACACTCTCTCTAACACCACAACACTCTCTCTAACTCCACAACACTCTCACTAAGTCCACAACACTCTCTCTAACTCCACAACACTCTCTCTAACTCCACAACACTCTCTGTAACTCCACAACACTCTCTCTAACTCCACAACACTCTCTCTAACATCACAACACTCTCTCTAACTCCACAACACTCTCTCTAACTCCACAACACTCTCTCTAACACCACAACACTCTCTGTAACTCCACAACACTCTCTCTAACACCACAACACTCTCTTTTTCTCTCCCAGATGAAAACCCTTATAGTGCGTTTGAATGCTCTGCAGCGGTGTGGCCCTTTCTACACGGTTGAGATAACATGTTGCCTTTGTTAATGCATCTAAACACGTTCAGAGAATTATAACACTCTCTCTAACTCCACAACACTCTCTCTAACTCCATAACACTCTCTCTAACTCTACAACTCTACAACTCTACAACACTCTCTGTAACTCAACAACACTCTCTCTAACTCCACAACACTCTCTCTAACTCCACAACACTCTCTCTAACTCTACAACACTCTCTCTAACTCCACAACACTCTCTCTAACTCCACAACACTCTCTCTAACACCACGACACTCTCTGTAACTCCACAACACTCTCTCTAACTCCACAACACTCTCTCTAACACCACAACACTCTCTCTAACTCCACAACACTCTCACTAAGTCCACAACCCTCTCTCTAACTCCACAACACTCTCTCTAACTCCACAACACTCTCTGTAACTCCACAACACTCTCTCTAACTCCACAACACTCTCTCTAACATCACAACACTCTCTCTAACTCCACAACACTCTCTCTAACTCCACAACACTCTCTCTAACTCCACAACACTCTCTCTAACTCCACAACACTCTCTCTAACTCCACAACACTCTCTCTAACTCCACAACACTCTCTCTAACTCCACAACACTCTCTCTAACTCCACAACACTCTCTGTAACTCCACAACACTCTAACTCTATAACACTCTCTCTAACTCCACAACACTCTCTCTAACTCCATAACACTCTCTCTAACTCTACAACACTCTCTGTAACTCAACAACACTCTCTAACTCCACAACACTCTCTCTAACTCCACAACACTCTCTCTAACTCTACAACACTCTCTGTAACTCCACAACACTCTCTGTAACTCCACAACACTCTCTCTAACTCCACAAACTCCACAACACTCTCTCTAACTCCATAACACTCTCTCTAACACCACAACACTCTCTCTAACTCCACAACACTCTAACTCCACAACACTCTCTCTAACTCCACAACACTCTCTCTAACACCACAACACTCTCTCTAACTCCACAACACTCTCACTAAGTCCACAACACTCTCTGTAACTCCACAACACTCTCTCTAACACCACAACACTCTCTCTAACTCCACAACACTCTCTCTAACTCCACAACACTCTCTCTAACACCACGACACTCTCTGTAACTCCACAACACTCTCTCTAACTCCACAACACTCTCTCTAACTCCACAACACTCTCTCTAACTCCATAACACTCTAACTCCACAACACTCTCTCTAACTCCACAACACTCTCTCTAACACCACAACACTCTCTCTAACTCCACAACACTCTCACTAAGTCCACAACACTCTCTCTAACTCCACAACACTCTCTGTAACTCCACAACACTCTCTCTAACTCCACAACACTCTCTCTAACATCACAACACTCTCTCTAACTCCACAACACTCTCTCTAACTCCACAACACTCTCTCTAACTCCACAACACTCTCTCTAACTCCACAACACTCTCTCTAACTCCACAACACTCTCTCTAACTCCACAACACTCTCTCTAACTCCACAACACTCTCTGTAACTCCACAACACTCTAACTCTATAACACTCTCTCTCTAACTCCACAACACTCTCTCTAACTCCATAACACTCTCTCTAACTCTACAACACTCTCTGTAACTCAACAACACTCTCTCTAACTCCACAACACTCTCTCTAACTCCACAACACTCTCTCTAACTCTACAACACTCTCTGTAACTCCACAACACTCTCTGTAACTCCACAACACTCTCTCTAACTCCACAACACTCTCTCTAACTCCACAAACTCCACAACACTCTCTCTAACTCCACAACACTCTAACTCCACAACACTCTCTCTAACTCCACAACACTCTCTCTAACTCCACAACACTCTCTCTAACTCCACAACACTCTCTCTAACTCCACAACACTCTCTCTAACTCCACAACACTCTCTCTAACTCCACAACACTCTCTCTAACTCCACAACACTCTCTAACTCCACAACACTCACTCTAACTCCACAACACTCTCTCTAACTCCACAACACTCTCTGTAACTCCACAACACTCTAACTCCACAACACTCTAACTCCACAACACTCTAACTCCACAACACTCTCTCTAACTCCACAACACTCACTCTAACTCCACAACACTCTCTCTAACTCCACAACACTCTCTCTAACTCCACAACACTCTCTCTAACTCCACAACACTCTAACTCCACAACACTCTCTCTAACTCCACAACACTCTAACTCCACAACACTCTCTCTAACTCCACAACACTCTAACTCCACAACACTCTCTCTAACTCCACAACACTCTCTCTAACACCACAACACTCTCTCTAACTCCACAAACTCCACAACACTCTCTCTAACTCCACAACACTCTAACTCCACAACACTCTCTCTAACTCCACAACACTCTCTCTAACACCACAACACTCTCTCTAACTCCACAACACTCTCACTAAGTCCACAACACTCTCTCTAACTCCACAACACTCTCTGTAACTCCACAACACTCTCTCTAACACCACAACACTCCCTCTAACTCCACAACACTCTCTCTAACTCCACAACACTCTCTCTAACACCACGACACTCTCTGTAACTCCACAACACTCTCTCTAACTCCACAACACTCTCTAACTCCACAAACTCCACAACACTCTCTCTAACTCCATAACACTCTCTCTAACACCACAACACTCTCTCTAACTCCACAACACTCTAACTCCACAACACTCTCTCTAACTCCACAACACTCTCTCTAACACCACAACACTCTCTCTAACTCCACAACACTCTCACTAAGTCCACAACACTCTCTGTAACTCCACAACACTCTCTCTAACACCACAACACTCTCTCTAACTCCACAACACTCTCTCTAACTCCACAACACTCTCTCTAACACCACGACACTCTCTGTAACTCCACAACACTCTCTCTAACTCCACAACACTCTCTCTAACTCCACAACACTCTCTCTAACTCCATAACACTCTAACTCCACAACACTCTCTCTAACTCCACAACACTCTCTCTAACACCACAACACTCTCTCTAACTCCACAACACTCTCACTAAGTCCACAACACTCTCTCTAACTCCACAACACTCTCTCTAACTCCACAACACTCTCTGTAACTCCACAACACTCTCTCTAACTCCACAACACTCTCTCTAACATCACAACACTCTCTCTAACTCCACAACACTCTCTCTAACTCCACAACACTCTCTCTAACACCACAACACTCTCTGTAACTCCACAACACTCTCTCTAACACCACAACACTCTCTTTTTCTCTCCCAGATGAAAACCCTTATAGTGCGTTTGAATGCTCTGCAGCGGTGTGGCCCTTTCTACACGGTTGAGATAACATGTTGCCTTTGTTAATGCATCTAAACACGTTCAGAGAATTATAACACTCTCTCTAACTCCACAACACTCTCTCTAACTCCATAACACTCTCTCTAACTCTACAACTCTACAACTCTACAACACTCTCTGTAACTCAACAACACTCTCTCTAACTCCACAACACTCTCTCTAACTCCACAACACTCTCTCTAACTCTACAACACTCTCTCTAACTCCACAACACTCTCTCTAACTCCACAACACTCTCTCTAACACCACGACACTCTCTGTAACTCCACAACACTCTCTCTAACTCCACAACACTCTCTCTAACTCCACAACACTCTCTCTAACTCCACAACACTCTCTCTAACTCCACAACACTCTCTCTAACTCCACAACACTCTCTCTAACTCCACAACACTCTCTCTAACTCCACAACACTCTCTCTAACTCCACAACACTCTCTCTAACTCCACAACACTCACTCTAACTCCACAACACTCTCTCTAACTCCACAACACTCTCTGTAACTCCACAACACTCTAACTCCACAACACTCTAACTCCACAACACTCTAACTCCACAACACTCTCTCTAACTCCACAACACTCACTCTAACTCCACAACACTCTCTCTAACTCCACAACACTCTCTCTAACTCCACAACACTCTCTCTAACTCCACAACACTCTAACTCCACAACACTCTCTCTAACTCCACAACACTCTAACTCCACAACACTCTCTCTAACTCCACAACACTCTAACTCCACAACACTCTCTCTAACTCCACAACACTCTCTCTAACACCACAACACTCTCTCTAACTCCACAAACTCCACAACACTCTCTCTAACTCCACAACACTCTAACTCCACAACACTCTCTCTAACTCCACAACACTCTCTCTAACACCACAACACTCTCTCTAACTCCACAACACTCTCACTAAGTCCACAACACTCTCTCTAACTCCACAACACTCTCTGTAACTCCACAACACTCTCTAACACCACGACACTCTCTGTAACTCCACAACACTCTCTCTAACTCCACAACACTCTCTCTAACTCCACAAACTCCACAACACTCTCTCTAACTCCATAACACTCTCTCTAACACCACAACACTCTCTCTAACTCCACAACACTCTAACTCCACAACACTCTCTCTAACTCCACAACACTCTCTCTAACACCACAACACTCTCTCTAACTCCACAACACTCTCACTAAGTCCACAACACTCTCTGTAACTCCACAACACTCTCTCTAACACCACAACACTCTCTCTAACTCCACAACACTCTCTCTAACTCCACAACACTCTCTCTAACACCACGACACTCTCTGTAACTCCACAACACTCTCTCTAACTCCACAACACTCTCTCTAACTCCACAACACTCTCTCTAACTCCATAACACTCTAACTCCACAACACTCTCTCTAACTCCACAACACTCTCTCTAACACCACAACACTCTCTCTAACTCCACAACACTCTCACTAAGTCCACAACACTCTCTCTAACTCCACAACACTCTCTCTAACTCCACAACACTCTCTGTAACTCCACAACACTCTCTCTAACTCCACAACACTCTAACTCCACAACACTCTCTCTAACTCCACAACACTCTCTCTAACACCACAACACTCTCTCTAACTCCACAAACTCCACAACACTCTCTCTAACTCCACAACACTCTAACTCCACAACACTCTCTCTAACTCCACAACACTCTCTCTAACACCACAACACTCTCTCTAACTCCACAACACTCTCACTAAGTCCACAACACTCTCTCTAACTCCACAACACTCTCTGTAACTCCACAACACTCTCTCTAACACCACAACACTCCCTCTAACTCCACAACACTCTCTCTAACTCCACAACACTCTCTCTAACACCACGACACTCTCTGTAACTCCACAACACTCTCTCTAACTCCACAACACTCTCTCTAACTCCACAAACTCCACAACACTCTCTCTAACTCCATAACACTCTCTCTAACACCACAACACTCTCTCTAACTCCACAACACTCTAACTCCACAACACTCTCTCTAACTCCACAACACTCTCTCTAACACCACAACACTCTCTCTAACTCCACAACACTCTCACTAAGTCCACAACACTCTCTGTAACTCCACAACACTCTCTCTAACACCACAACACTCTCTCTAACTCCACAACACTCTCTCTAACTCCACAACACTCTCTCTAACACCACGACACTCTCTGTAACTCCACAACACTCTCTCTAACTCCACAACACTCTCTCTAACTCCACAACACTCTCTCTAACTCCATAACACTCTAACTCCACAACACTCTCTCTAACTCCACAACACTCTCTCTAACACCACAACACTCTCTCTAACTCCACAACACTCTCACTAAGTCCACAACACTCTCTCTAACTCCACAACACTCTCTCTAACTCCACAACACTCTCTGTAACTCCACAACACTCTCTCTAACTCCACAACACTCTCTCTAACATCACAACACTCTCTCTAACTCCACAACACTCTCTCTAACTCCACAACACTCTCTCTAACACCACAACACTCTCTGTAACTCCACAACACTCTCTCTAACACCACAACACTCTCTTTTTCTCTCCCAGATGAAAACCCTTATAGTGCGTTTGAATGCTCTGCAGCGGTGTGGCCCTTTCTACACGGTTGAGATAACATGTTGCCTTTGTTAATGCATCTAAACACGTTCAGAGAATTATAACACTCTCTCTAACTCCACAACACTCTCTCTAACTCCATAACACTCTCTAACTCTACAACTCTACAACTCTACAACACTCTCTGTAACTCAACAACACTCTCTCTAACTCCACAACACTCTCTCTAACTCCACAACACTCTCTCTAACTCTACAACACTCTCTCTAACTCCACAACACTCTCTCTAACTCCACAACACTCTCTCTAACACCACGACACTCTCTGTAACTCCACAACACTCTCTCTAACTCCACAACACTCTCTCTAACTCCACAACACTCTCTCTAACTCCACAACACTCTCTAACTCCACAACACTCTCTCTAACTCCACAACACTCTAACTCCACAACACTCTCTCTAACTCCACAACACTCTCTCTAACTCCACAACACTCTCTCTAACTCCACAACACTCTCTCTAACTCCACAACACTCACTCTAACTCCACAACACTCTCTCTAACTCCACAACACTCTCTGTAACTCCACAACACTCTAACTCCACAACACTCTAACTCCACAACACTCTAACTCCACAACACTCTCTCTAACTCCACAACACTCACTCTAACTCCACAACACTCTCTCTAACTCCACAACACTCTCTCTAACTCCACAACACTCTCTCTAACTCCACAACACTCTAACTCCACAACACTCTCTCTAACTCCACAACACTCTAACTCCACAACACTCTCTCTAACTCCACAACACTCTAACTCCACAACACTCTCTCTAACTCCACAACACTCTCTCTAACACCACAACACTCTCTCTAACTCCACAAACTCCACAACACTCTCTCTAACTCCACAACACTCTAACTCCACAACACTCTCTCTAACTCCACAACACTCTCTCTAACTCCACAACACTCTCTCTAACTCCATAACACTCTCTCTAACTCTACAACTCTACAACTCTACAACACTCTCTGTAACTCAACAACACTCTCTCTAACTCCACAACACTCTCTCTAACTCCACAACACTCTCTCTAACTCTACAACACTCTCTCTAACTCCACAACACTCTCTCTAACTCCACAACACTCTCTCTAACACCACGACACTCTCTGTAACTCCACAACACTCTCTCTAACTCCACAACACTCTCTCTAACTCCACAACACTCTCTCTAACTCCACAACACTCTCTCTAACTCCACAACACTCTCTCTAACTCCACAACACTCTCTCTAACTCCACAACACTCTAACTCCACAACACTCTCTCTAACTCCACAACACTCTCTCTAACTCCACAACACTCTCTCTAACTCCACAACACTCACTCTAACTCCACAACACTCTCTCTAACTCCACAACACTCTCTGTAACTCCACAACACTCTAACTCCACAACACTCTAACTCCACAACACTCTAACTCCACAACACTCTCTCTAACTCCACAACACTCACTCTAACTCCACAACACTCTCTCTAACTCCACAACACTCTCTCTAACTCCACAACACTCTCTCTAACTCCACAACACTCTAACTCCACAACACTCTCTCTAACTCCACAACACTCTAACTCCACAACACTCTCTCTAACTCCACAACACTCTAACTCCACAACACTCTCTCTAACTCCACAACACTCTCTCTAACACCACAACACTCTCTCTAACTCCACAAACTCCACAACACTCTCTCTAACTCCACAACACTCTAACTCCACAACACTCTCTCTAACTCCACAACACTCTCTCTAACACCACAACACTCTCTCTAACTCCACAACACTCTCACTAAGTCCACAACACTCTCTCTAACTCCACAACACTCTCTGTAACTCCACAACACTCTCTCTAACACCACGACACTCTCTGTAACTACACAACACTCTCTCTAACTCCACAACACTCTCTCTAACTCCACAAACTCCACAACACTCTCTCTAACTCCATAACACTCTCTCTAACACCACAACACTCTCTCTAACTCCACAACACTCTAACTCCACAACACTCTCTCTAACTCCACAACACTCTCTCTAACACCACAACACTCTCTCTAACTCCACAACACTCTCACTAAGTCCACAACACTCTCTGTAACTCCACAACACTCTCTCTAACACCACAACACTCTCTCTAACTCCACAACACTCTCTCTAACTCCACAACACTCTCTCTAACACCACGACACTCTCTGTAACTCCACAACACTCTCTCTAACTCCACAACACTCTCTCTAACTCCACAACACTCTCTCTAACTCCATAACACTCTAACTCCACAACACTCTCTCTAACTCCACAACACTCTCTCTAACACCACAACACTCTCTCTAACTCCACAACACTCTCACTAAGTCCACAACACTCTCTCTAACTCCACAACACTCTCTCTAACTCCACAACACTCTCTGTAACTCCACAACACTCTCTCTAACTCCACAACACTCTCTCTAACATCACAACACTCTCTCTAACTCCACAACACTCTCTCTAACTCCACAACACTCTCTCTAACACCACAACACTCTCTGTAACTCCACAACACTCTCTCTAACACCACAACACTCTCTTTTTCTCTCCCAGATGAAAACCCTTATAGTGCGTTTGAATGCTCTGCAGCGGTGTGGCCCTTTCTACACGGTTGAGATAACATGTTGCCTTTGTTAATGCATCTAAACACGTTCAGAGAATTAGCAGCCCAACCATTTTAGAATGCATGGCCAGATCCACATCAGCACTGTTTAACCCCTGACCTGTTCACCGTGATTACTATTATTTGACCATGCTTATCATTCATGAACATTTGAACATCTTGGCCATGTTCTGTTATAATCTCCATCCATACACAGTGTCTCATGACCCCTCCTGTCTCAGCCTACAGTATTTATGCTGCAGTAGTTTATGTGTCGGGGGGCTAAGGTCAGTTTGTTATATCTGGAGTACTTCTCCTGTCCTATCCAGTGTCCTGTGTGAATTTAAGTATGCTCTCTCTAATTCTCTCTTTCTCTCACTCGGAGGACCTGAGCCCTAGGACCATGCCTCAGGACTACCTGACATGATGACTCCTTGCTGTCCCCAGTCCACCTGGCTGTGCTGCTGCTCCAGTTTCAACTGTTCTGCCTGTGATTATTATTATTTGACCATGCTGGTCATTTATGAACATTTTAACGTCTTGGCCATGTTCTGTTATAATCTCCACCCGGCACAGCCAGAAGAGGACTGGCAACCCCTCATAGCCTGGTTCCTCTCTAGGTTTCTTCCTAGGTTTCGGCCTTTCTTGGGAGTTTTTCCTAGCCACCGTGCTTCCACGCCTGCATCGCTTGCTGTTTTTTTTTTTTAGGCTGGGTTTCTGTACAGCACTTTGAGATTTCATCTGATGTAAGAAGAGCTTTATAAATGCATTTGATTTGATTTAACCCAGTGATACATCACCTCACATTGAGGTTATCAACAGTGTTTATCCCAGTGGTATATCACCTCACGTTGAGGTTATTAACAGTGTTTATCCCAGTGGTATATCACCTCACGTTGAGGTTATTAACAGTGTTTATCCCAGTGGTATATCACCTCACGTTGAGGTTATTAACAGTGTTTATCCCAGTGGTATATCACCTCACGTTGAGGTTATCAACAGTGTTTATCCCAGTGGTATATCACCTCACGTTGAGGTTATCAACAGTGTTTATCCCAGTGATATATCACCTCACGTTGAGGTTAGTGTTTATCCCAGTGGTATATCACCTCACGTTGAGGTTATCAACAGTGTTTATCCCAGTGGTATATCACCTCACGTTTAGGGTAATATGTGTGTACATCCCAATTGCCCTATATTCCCTTCATTGTGCACTGTACAGTACAACATTAGTGCACTGTACAGTACAATATTAGTGCACTGTACAGTACAACATTAGTGCACTCTACAGTACAACATTAGTGCACTGTACAGTACAACATTAGTGCACTGTACAGTACAACATTAGTGCACTGTAAAGGGAATTGTGTTCCATTTGTGACACACACCGGGGTATATCTAACGCCAGGCCGGCCCTCTGTTTACATACTGCCACCTGTTTCAACACACTGGTGTCACACTCTACTGGGGTCGCACTCTACTGGAGTCACACTTTAGAGACAAACAAACACACACACACACACACACACACACACACACACACACACACACACACACACACACACACACACACACACACACACACACACACACACACACACACACACACACACACACACACACACACACACACACACACACACACACACACACAGACTGTGTTAGGTGATAAGTGTGTTATTTTTCTGTTTGTTGGAGCTGGTGGCTAGATGTCATGTCATCTAGCATCCACCCGTCTCTTAGAGAACTGCAGTGGTCTCCTGGTGCAGCTGATGTTGTAGCCCTGCAGTGGTCTCCTGGTGCAGCTGGTGTTGTAGCCCTGCAGTGGTCTCCTGGTGCAGCTGGTGTTGAAGCCCTGCAGTGGTCTCCTGGTGCAGCTGGTGTTGAAGCCCTGCAGTGGTCTCCTGGTGCAGCTGGTGTTGTAGGCCTTCAGTGATCTCCTGGTACAGATGGTTTTGTAGCCCTGCAGTGGTCTCCTGGTGCAGCTGGTGTTGTAGCCCAGCAGTGGTCTCCTGGGGCAGCTGGTGTTGTAGCCCAGCAGTGGTCTCCTGGTGCAGCTGGTGTTGTAGCCTGCAGTGGTCTCCTGGTGCAGCTGGTGTTGAAGCCCTGCAGTGGTCTCCTGGTGCTGTAGCCCAGCAGTGGTCTCCTGGTGCAGCTGGTATTGTAGCCCAGCAGTGGTCTCCTGGTGTAGCTGGTGTTGTAGCCCAGCAGTGGTCTCCTGGTGCAGCTGGTGTTGTTGCCCAGCAGTGGTCTCCTGGTGCAGCTGGTGTTGTAGTCCTGCAGTGGTCTCCTGGTGCAGCTGGTGTTGTAGCCCAGCAGTGGTCTCCTGGTGCAGCTGGTGTTGGAGCCCAGCAGTGGTCTCCTGGTGCAGCTGGTATTGTAGCCCAGCAGTGGTCTCCTGGGGCAGCTGGTGTTGTAGCCCAGCAGTGGTCTCCTGGTGCAGCTGGTGTTGTAGCCTGCAGTGGTCTCCTGGTGCAGCTGGTGTTGAAGACCTGAAGTGGTCTCCTGGTGCAGCTAGTGTTGTAGCCCAGCAGTGGTCTCCTGGTGCAGCTGGTATTGTAGCCCAGCAGTGGTCTCCTGGTGTAGCTGGTGTTGTAGCCCTGCAGTGGTCTCCTGGTGCAGCTGGTGTTGGAGCCCAGCAGTGGTCTCCTGGTGCAGCTGGTGTTGGAGCCCAGCAGTGGTCTCCTGGTGCAGCTGGTGTTGTAGCCCAGCAGTGGTCTCCTGGTGCAGCTGGTGTTGTAGCCCTGCAGTGGTCTCCTGGGGCAGCTGGTGTTGTAGCCCTTCAGTGGTCTCCTGGTGCAGCTGGTGTTGTAGCCCTGCAGTGGTCTCCTGGTGCAGCTGGTGTTGTAGCCCAGCAGTGGTCTCCTGGTGTAGCTGGTGTTGTGGCCCAGCAGTGGTCTCCTGGTGCAGCTGGTATTGTAGCCCTGCAGTGGTCTCCTGGTGCAGCTGGTGTTGTAGCCCTGCGAGGGGACATGCTCCAGTGTCGTTGTAATAGTGTGTGTAGTTTAGGTTGTGTGGACTAGCAGGGCCTGGAACACAGCTGTCTGCAGAGTCTGTCCTCAATCACGCTAAAGGGAGGCACACACACACACGCGCACACACACACACACACACACACACACACACACACACACACACACACACACACACACACACACACACACACACACACACACACACACACACACACACACACACACACACACACACACACACACACACACACACACACACACACGTGTGAGTGTGTGTGTGTGTGTGTGTATCTCTCTCCACAGGAATGTGACTGAACCGTGTTCAATTCTTTGACCACCTTGATGACCTATGACTTCTATCCATCAGTGTCCTCTGTGTGTCTCTGTGTCTCTGTGTGTCTCTGTGTCTCTGTGTGTCTCTGTGTGTCTCTGTGTGGCTCTGTGTGTCTCTGTGTCTCTGTGTGTCTCTGTGTGTCTCTGTGTCTCTGTGTGTCTCTGTGTCTCTGTGTCTCTGTGTCTCTGTGTCTCTGTGTCTCTGTGTCTCTGTGTCTCTGTGTGTCTCTGTGTCTCTGTGTGTCTCTGTGTCTCTGTGTGTCTCTGTGTGTCTCTGTGTGTCTCTGTGTGTCTCTGTGTCTCTGTGTGTCTCTGTGTCTCTGTGTGTCTCTGTGTCTGTGTGTCTCTGTGTGTCTGTGTGTGTCTCTGTGTCTGTGTGTGTGTCTCTGTGTCTCTGTGTGTGTGTGTGTCTCTGTGTCTGTGTGTGTGTGTGTCTCTGTGTCTCTGTGTGTCTGTGTGTGTCTCTGTGTCTGTGTGTGTGTCTCTGTGTGTGTGTGTGTGTCTCTGTGTCTGTGTGTGTGTGTGTGTCTCTGTGTCTATGTGTGTCTGTGTGTGTCTCTGTGTCTGTGTGTGTGTGTGTGTCTCTGTGCCTGTGTGTGTGTGTGTCTCTGTGTCTCTGTGTGTCTGTGTGTGTCTCTGTGTCTGTGTGTGTGTCTCTGTGTGTGTGTGTGTGTGTGTGTGTGTGTGTGTGTGTGTGTGTGTGTGTGTGTGTGTGTGTGTGTGTCTCTGTGTGTGTCTCTGTGTGTCTCTGTGTCTCTGTGTGTGTCTCTGTGTGTGTCTCTGTGTCTGTGTGTGTGTGTGTCTCTGTGTGTGTCTCTGTGTCTCTGTGTGTGTCTCTGTGTGTGTCTCTGTGTCTGTGTGTGTGTGTCTCTGTGTGTCTCTGTGTGTGTGTGTGTGTCTCTGTGTCTGTGTGTGTGTGTCTCTCTGTGTGTGTGTGCGTGTGTGTGTGTGTGTGCGCTCGTGTGTGTGTGTGTGTGTATGGGTGTGTGTGTGTGTGTGGTAGCTGACAGGGTTGTGGTGACAACTATTCTGTGATTTGGGCTCCAGAGGACACAAAGGGCTTTCCACAGAAAAGCTCATGCCTTCCAAATGGCATCTTGTTCCCTACATAGTGCACTACTCCTATTGGCCCTGGTCAAAAGTAGTGCACTAAGCAGGGGATAGGGTGCCATTTGGGATTCAGGCCTCCTTCATCACATAGCTGCCAATAGCAAACACAGGATCCCTTTTCTCTCTGGTAAGTCAAGCAGTAAATGTTGGGCTTTGATACATTTTCAATTTTCCAATCTCACATTTATGGCATAAACCAATAGGGGCTGCCGCTCTCTCCGGGACACCACTGAATATGAATCAGCAGTCGGACGGACGGGAGATTCAAAAAGCCTTGAATGATCAGAAATGGACGTGTGCATGGACAGTTATAGATAGATCGTCTTTTCACTCTCAGGGACAAGTGAAAGGTGAAAGGTGAAAGGTGAGTTATATAAAAAAAAAAAAACGTTTGACTCTTTGAAGAGAATACTTAGATATTTTTCCCCCGCAGATATATTTGACTACCAACCATCCCACAGGCGACTCTGACTTGAAATTACAAAAAACACTCAACCCATTGATTATAAGTCTAGTTATGTTTCAACAGAGTGATGGCATTTGCTAAACGTCACCTTTCTTTAAATCTCATTAGCATGTCCTTCTTAATCAATAGGCCATTAATGATAAGACCCACGGTGTCTCAGGATACAGTAAGGCCTCTCTGGGTATTTTGTTGTTGAAAGAGTCCTTTCGTATAAACAACGTTATGCTACAAAATGTAATTTCTCACTTTTCCTCCTATTAGCACGCTAGTCCGCCTTCCAGCGAGGATTTTCCTCCGACAGAAACCTGAATCCTGTATATTCCCCCTTCAGGGTGTTTATTCTCGTCCCAAATCATGTTCTGTTAGATTAGACATAATCACAGCAAATGGGAGAGGAGAGGAGGGACCAGGCCACAGGTACAGAAAAAGCCTGAAACCAAATGGCACCCTATTCCCTATTTAGTGCACTTATTTTGACCAGGGATATGGGCCTCTGGTCAAAAGTAGTGTATTATATAGGGAATAGGGGGCTATTTAGGGCGAGGAGAGGAGACTGATAGAGTATTCAGTGCTTGTAGTGTACATTCCTACATACCTACTGCACAAGCCAAGGCCTGAGCGCAATCAAAAACAATGCTTTGGCTACTTTACACATATTTCTTTCTTCTTTTTGCAAAACAGTAGTGTGTAGTTCCAGTAGTTAGCTACACCGCTACATGGTCAAACAGTAGTGTGTAGTTCCAGTAGTTGACTACATGGTAAAACAGTAGTGTGTAGTTCCAGTAGTTAGCTACACCGCTACATGGTAAAACAGTAGTGTGTAGTTCTAGTAGTTAGCTACATGGTAAAACAGTAGTGTGTAGTTCCAGTAGTTAGCTACATGGTAAAACAGTAGTGTGTAGTTCCAGTAGTTAGCTACACCGCTACATGGTAAAACAGTAGTGTGTAGTTCCAGTAGTTAGCTACACCGATACATGGTTAAACAGTAGTGTGTAGTTCCAGTAGTTAGCTACACCGCTACATGGTAAAACAGTAGTGTGTAGTTCCAGTAGTTAGCTACATGGTAAAACAGTAGTGTGTAGTTCCAGTAGTTAGCTACACCACTACATGGTTAAACAGTAGAGTGTAGTTCTAGTAGTTAGCTACACCGCTACATGGTAAAACAGTAGTGTGTAGTTCCAGTAGTTAGCTACATGGTAAAACAGTAGTGTGTAGTTCCAGTAGTTAGCTACACCGCTACATGGTAAAACAGTAG
This sequence comes from Oncorhynchus gorbuscha, assembly GCF_021184085.1. Lineage (NCBI taxonomy): Eukaryota > Metazoa > Chordata > Actinopteri > Salmoniformes > Salmonidae > Oncorhynchus > Oncorhynchus gorbuscha. The sequence goes on from NW_025746516.1 coordinate 75,303, forward strand.
TGTGTAGTTCCAGTAGTTAGCTACACCGCTACATGGTAAAACAGTAGTGTGTAGTTCCAGTAGTTAGCTACATGGTAAAACAGTAGTGTGTAGTTCCAGTAGTTAGCTACATGGTAAAACAGTAGTGTGTAGTTCCAGTAGTTAGCTACATGGTAAAATAGTAGTGTGTAGTTCCAGTAGTTAACTACACCGCTACATGGTAATACAGTAGTGTGTAGTTCTAGTAGTTAGCTACATGGTAAAACAGTAGTGTGTAGTTCCAGTAGTTAGCTACATGGTAATACAGTAGTGTGTAGTTCTAGTAGTTAACTACATGGTAATACAGTAGTGTGTAGTTCCAGTAGTTAGCTACATGGTAAAATAGTAGTGTGTAGTTCCAGTAGTTAACTACATGGTAATACAGTAGTGTGTAGTTCCAGTAGTTAACTACATGGTAAAACAGTAGTGTGTAGTTCCAGTAGTTAACTACATGGTAATACAGTAGTGTGTAGTTCCAGTAGTTAACTACATGGTAAAACAGTAGTGTGTAGTTCCAGTAGTTAACTACATGGTAAAACAGTAATGTGTAGTTCCAGTAGTTAACTACATGGTAAAACAGTAGTGTGTAGTTCCAGTAGTTAGCTACATGGTAATACAGTAGTGTGTAGTTCCAGTAGTTAGCTACACCGCTACATGGTAATACAGTAGTGTGTAGTTCCAGTGGTTAGCTACACCGCTACATGGTAAAACAGTAGTGTGTAGTTCCAGTAGTTAGCTACACCGCTACATGGTCAAACAGTAGTGTGTAGTTCCAGTAGTTAGCTACACCGCTACATGGTAAAACAGTAGTGTGTAGTTCCAGTAGTTAGCTACACCGCTACATGGTAAAACAGTAGTGTGTAGTTCCAGTAACTAGCTACACCGATACATGGTAAAACAGTCGTGTGTAGTTCCAGTAACTAGCTACACCGATACATGGTAAAACAGTAATTAACTGCTGAAAACACTACCTAGATTGAATGTAGTTCAGCTACCACCAAGCTACTGCAAAATGTAGTTAAATGACTAGCCGAACAACATGTAGTTAAATGACTAGCCAAACAACATGTAGTTAAATGACTAGCCGAACAACATGTAGTTAAATGACTAGCCGAACAACATGTAGTTAAATGACTAGCCGAACAACATGTAGTTAAATGACTAGCCGAACAACATGTAGTTAAATGACTAGCCGAACAACATGTAGTTAAATGACTAGCCGAACAACATGTAGTTAAATGACTAGCCGAACAACATGTAGTTAAATGACTAGCCAAACAACATGTAGTTAAATGACTAGCCGAACAACATGTAGTTAAATGACTAGCCGAACAACATGTAGTTAAATGACTAGCCGAACAACATGTAGTTAAATGACTAGCCGAACAACATGTAGTTAAATGACTAGCCGAACAACATGTAGTTAAATGACTAGCCGAACAACATGTAGTTAAATGACGAACAACATGTAGTTAAATGACTAGCCGAACAACATGTAGTTAAATGACTAGCCGAACAACAACATGTAGTTAAATGACTAGCCAAACAACATGTAGTTAAATGACTAGCCAAACAACATGTAGTTAAATGACTAGCCGAACAACATGTAGTTAAATGACTAGCCGAACAACATGTAGTTAAATGACTAGCCGAACAACATGTAGTTAAATGACTAGCCGAACAACATGTAGTTAAATGACTAGCCGAACAACATGTAGTTAAATGACTAGCCGAACAACATGTAGTTAAATGACTAGCCAAACAACATGTAGTTAAATGACTAGCCGAACAACATGTAGTTAAATGACTAGCCGAACAACATGTAGTTAAATGACTAGCCGAACAACATGTAGTTAAATGACTAGCCGAACAACATGTAGTTAAATGACTAGCCGAACAACATGTAGTTAAATGACTAGCCGATCAACATGTAGTTAAATGACTAGCCGAACAACATGTAGTTAAATGACTAGCCGAACAACATGTAGTTAAATGACTAGCCGAACAACATGTAGTTAAATGACTAGCCGAACAACATGTAGTTAAATGACTAGCCGAACAACATGTAGTTAAATGACTAGCCGAACAACATGTAGTTAAATGACTAGCCGAACAACATGTAGTTAAATGACTAGCCGAACAACATGTAGTTAAATGACTAGCCGAACAACATGTAGTTAAATGACTAGCCGAACAACATGTAGTTAAATGACTAGCCGAACAACATGTAGTTAAATGACTAGCCGAACAACATGTAGTTAAATGACTAGCCGAACAACATGTAGTTAAATGACTAGCCGAACAACATGTAGTTAAATGACTAGCCGAACAACATGTAGTTAAATGACTAGCCGAACAACATGTAGTTCACTACTCTCCGACACTGTCGATTTGTAACACAGGAGCAAAATGTCAGGTAATGTGGTTTCCGATTGATTAGTCACACATTATTCATCAGTCTAACGATCAAACATTTCAGGGACATATTCTTTTCATTTGATAATGTTTTGACATTTGATGTCGTGAAATGAAAGGCCTCTTAGGAATCCATTTTTCAAACAACTGAATAATGGAAATTGGTCACACTGTTTCCCTAATATGAGAGCTTTTTAAAGATGATTCTAGTTCTGTATATCCTGTTTTTATAGATGATTCTAATTCTGTATATCCTGCATTTATAGATGATTCTAATTCTGTATATCCTGCTTTTATAGATGATTCTAATTCTGTATATCCTGCTTTTATAGACACTACTAATTCTGTATATCCTGCTTTTATAGACACTACTAATTCTGTATATCCTGCTTTTATAGACACTACTAATTCTGTATATCCTGCTTTTATAGACACTACTAATTCTGTATATCCTGCTTTTATAGACACTACTAATTCTGTATATCCTGCTTTTATAGACACTACTAATTCTGTATATCCTGTTTTTATAGACACTACTAATTCTGTATATCCTGCTTTTATAGACACTACTAATTCTATATATCCTGTTTTTATAGATGATTCTAATTCTATATATCCTGCTTTTATAGACACTACTAATTCTGTATATCCTGCTTTTATAGACACTACTAATTCTATATATCCTGTTTTTATAGATGATTCTAATTCTATATATCCTGCTTTTATAGATGCTTGAAATTCTGCATATCCTGCTTTTCTAGTGATGAGGCACCAGGCTAAATGAGGTATTCTGTAGCATGGAGGAAGAGGAAGTAGCCCGAGCGCCAGTCTGTTTGTGCCATCATGCCAACTCCTTGTCTGTCATTGTCATATTTGTCTTGACAGTGACAACAATGGTGTTTACATTTACATTACATTTAAGTCATTTAGCAGACGCTCTTATCCAGAGCGACTTACAAATTGTGTTGTCATGACGGCACAAACAGACCTGGGACGAGGTATGTGGTGGAAGCTCTCTGAACAGCAATGTGACTCCGCCTCTCCTCTAGTGTTCTACACTGTGTGGTACAATCCAATAACAGACCAATGAGATTCCTCCTCTTCTTTAGTGTTCTACACTGTGGTACAATCCAATAACAGACCAATGAGATTCCCCCTCTCCTTTAGTGTTCTACACTGTGTGGTACAATCCAATAACAGACCAATGAGATTCCCCCTCTCCTTTAGTGTTCTACACTGTGTGGTACAATCCAATAACAGACCAATGAGATTCCCCCTCTCCTTTAGTGTTCTACACTGTGGTACAATCCAATAACAGACCAATGAGATTCCCCCTCTCCTTTAGTGTTCTACACTGTGTGGTACAATCCAATAACAGACCAATGAGATTCCCCCTCTCCTTTAGTGTTCTACACTGTGGTACAATTCAATAACAGACCAATGAGATTCCCCCTCTCCTTTAGTGTTCTACACTGTGGTACAATCCAATAACAGACCAATGAGATTCCCCCTCTCCTTTAGTGTTCTACACTGTGTGGTACAATCCAATAACAGACCAATGAGATTCCCCTCTCCTTTAGTGTTCTACACTGTGGTACAATCCAATAACAGACCAATGAGATTCCCCTCTCCTTTAGTGTTCTACACTGTGGTACAATCCAATAACAGACCAATGAGATTCCCCCTCTCCTTTAGTGTTCTACACTGTGGTACAATCCAATAACAGACCAATGAGATTCCCCCTCTCCTTTAGTGTTCTACACTGTGTGGTACAATCCAATAACAGACCAATGAGATTCCCCCTCTCCTTTAGTGTTCTACACTGTGGTACAATCCAATAACAGTCCAATGTGACTCCGCCTCTCCTTTAGTGTTCTACACTGTGGTACAATCCAATAACAGACCAATGAGATTCCCCCTCTCCTTTAGTGTTCTACACTGTGGTACAATCCAATAACAGACCAATGAGATTCCCCCTCTCCTTTAGTGTTCTACACTGTGGTACAATCCAATAACAGACCAATGAGATTCCCCCTCTCCTTTAGTGTTCTACACTGTGTGGTACAATCCAATAACAGACCAATGAGATTCCGCCTCTCCTTTAGTGTTCTACACTGTGGTACAATCCAATAACAGACCAATGAGATTCCCCCTCTCCTTTAGTGTTCTACACTGTGTGGTACAATCCAATAACAGACCAATGAGATTCCCCCTCTCCTTTAGTGTTCTACACTGTGGTACAATCCAATAACAGACCAATGAGATTCCCCTCTCCTTTAGTGTTCTACACTGTGGTACAATCCAATAACAGACCAATGAGATTCCCCTCTCCTTTAGTGTTCTACACTGTGTGGTACAATCCAATAACAGACCAATGAGATTCCCCCTCTCCTTTAGTGTTCTACACTGTGGTACAATCCAATAACAGTCCAATGTGACTCCGCCTCTCCTTTAGTGTTCTACACTGTGGTACAATCCAATAACAGACCAATGAGATTCCCCCTCTCCTTTAGTGTTCTACACTGTGTGGTACAATCCAATAACAGACCAATGAGATTCCCCCTCTCCTTTAGTGTTCTACACTGTGGTACAATCCAATAACAGACCAATGAGATTCCCCCTCTCCTTTAGTGTTCTACACTGTGGTACAATCCAATAACAGTCCAATGTGACTCCGCCTCTCCTTTAGTGTTCTACACTGTGGTACAATCCAATAACAGACCAATGAGATTCCCCCTCTCCTTTAGTGTTCTACACTGTGGTACAATCCAATAACAGTCCAATGTGACTCCGCCTCTCCTTTAGTGTTCTACACTGTGGTACAATCCAATAACAGACCAATGAGATTCCCCCTCTCCTTTAGTGTTCTACACTGTGGTACAATCCAATAACAGTCCAATGTGACTCCGCCTCTCCCACCCACATGAACAAGACAAGACATAGTGACAAGGTAAAGGGTAAGAGACAGGGAGGTGGACACAGACAAACACTGTGGAGAGAGACAGAGAGACAGAGAGACATGGAGACAGAGATACAGGGAGGTGGACACAGACAAACACTGTGGAGAGAGACAGAGAGACAGAGAGACATGGAGACAGAGATACAGGGAGGTGGACACAGACAAACACTGTGGAGAGAGACAGAGAGACAGAGAGACATGGAGACAGAGATACAGGGAGGTGGACACAGACAAACACTGTGGAGAGAGACAGCGAGACAGAGAGACATGGAGACAGAGATACAGGGAGGTGGACACAGACAAACACTGTGGAGAGAGACAGAGAGACAGAGAGACATGGAGACAGAGATACAGGGAGGTGGACACAGACAAACACTGTGGAGAGAGACAGAGAGACAGAGAGACATGGAGACAGAGATACAGAGAGACAGACACAGTGATGTGGACAAACACTGTGGAGTGAGACAGAGAGACAGAGAGACAGAGAGACAGACACAGTGATGTGGACAAACACTGTGGAGTGAGACAGAGAGACAGAGAGACAGAGAGACAGACACAGTGATGTGGACAAACACTTTGGAGAGAGACAGAGAGACAGAGATACAGTCACAGTGATGAGGTCTCTCTCTTCCTCTCTCTCCTCTCCTTTGATTCAGTCTGTTTACTCTGACCTACTGACCACTGGGTTTGGACCAGAACAGATTGAGGAAATGAAGGTAGAGAGTAGAGAAGAGATAGAAAGCAAGAGATCGATGAGGGAGATATGAATCTGGAATGAAAAATTGTGAAGGGCTTTTGTCTTTCTGTCCTAAGCCAGAAATTGACTTTCACAACACATTCAACAGAGGCCTTGAGACAGACTGGCCAGACACAATCACATAGAGCCTGTAATCAACGTGTTCCAATGAACCCGCCTCCTCTTTCCCCATAGAGCTCAATGTTCTAACTGAGCTTCAAGGCCTGTCTGATCGCCCGTCTCCTTGTGTTAATGCAGTTCCTGTGGCAGGGGTTAATGATGTGTGATGAAACTGCGTGGGATAGAGTTCCCCTCACTGTCCTCATAGCTTTGGGTCTGGTAAGGGAGAACCAAGGTCAGCTAATTACCTTAGCTTCACCCTTATACTTTATGAGTAAAGAGACATCTACCCTACACCCATGTAGTTTCAGACAGTATAGAGAGACATCTACCCTACACCCATGTAGTTCCAAACAGTATAGAGACATCTACCCTACACCCATGTAGTTTCAGACAGTATAGAGAGACATCTATCCTACACCCATGTAGTTTCAGACAGTATAGAGAGACATCTATCCTACACCCATGTAGTTTCAAACAGTATAGAGACATCTACCCTACACCCATGTAGTTTCAGACAGTATAGAGACATCTATCCTCCACCCATGTAGTTTCAGACAGTATAGAGAGACATCTATCCTCCACCCATGTAGTTTCAAACAGTATAGAGAGACATCTATCCTCCACCCATGTAGTTTCAGACAGTATAGAGAGACATCTATCCTCCACCCATGTAGTTTCAGACAGTATAGAGAGACATCTATCCTCCACCCACGTAGTTTCAGACAGTATAGAGACATCTACTCTACACCCATGTAGTTTCAGACAGTATAGAGACATCTATCCTCCACCCATGTAGTTTCAGACAGTATAGAGAGACATCTATCCTCCACCCACATAGTTTCAGACAGTATAGAGACATCTACTCTACACCCATGTAGTTTCAGACAGTATAGAGACATCTATCCTCCACCCATGTAGTTTCAGACAGTATAGAGAGACATCTATCCTCCACCCATGTAGTTTCAGACAGTATAGAGAGACATCTATCCTCCACCCATGTAGTTTCAGACAGTATAGAGAGATCTATCCTACACCCATGTAGTTTCAGACAGTATAGAGACATCTATCCTCCACCCATGTAGTTTCAGACAGTATAGAGAGACATCTATCCTCCACCCACGTAGTTTCAGACAGTATAGAGACATCTACTCTACACCCATGTAGTTTCAGACAGTATAGAGACATCTATCCTCCACCCACGTAGTTTCAGACAGTATAGAGACATCTACTCTACACCCATGTAGTTTCAGACAGTATAGAGACATCTATCCTCCACCCACGTAGTTTCAGACAGTATAGAGACATCTATCCTCCACCCATGTAGTTTCAGACAGTATAGAGCAGTGGTCACCAATCAACAATAAAGCCTTGCGTCCATAGTTTTGTCGTGCCCTCTTGGCGGTAGGTGCACTTGATTCAGCAGCCCTGTTGGCGGTAGGTGCACTTGATTCAGCAGCCCTGTTGGCGGTAGGTGCACTTGATTCAGCAGCCCTGTTGGCGGTAGGTGCACTTGATTCATCAGCCCTGTTGGCGGTAGGTGCACTTGATTCATCAACCCTGTTGGCGGTAGGTGCACTTGATTCAGCAGCCCTGACGCCGGGAAGGCAAAGTGTTCCCATTTTGAACCATGTCATGCGTCTGAAGGTGAACCTCCAACTACCCGGCAGACAACAAATCAAGGGCACCTATAGGCCTACCTCTGGCCAATCAGATAGCTCAGATCACTGTGTTAGATCAGTTTCCTCAAACACACAGCGAAGCGGATGTGAGATTTCAAAAACGTTTAAAAACATAACTAGTGAGAAAGACTCAGCGAGTACAACAAAGACCTGCGTTGTTTTATGAGTAAATTCATGTTTAAGTTGTTACTCAGCCAGGTCAACACTTTGTTCAACATTTTTATAAAACCATTACACAAAGACATACTGCAGTTTGTCTCTCTGTCCTCTCTACATTACACAAAGACATACTGCAGTTTGTCTCTCTGTCCTCTACACATTACACAAAGACATACTGCAGTTTGTCTCTCTGTCCTCTACACATTACACAAAGACATACTGCAGTTTGTCTCTCTGTCCTCTACACATTATACAAAGACATACTGCAGTTTGTCTCTCTGTCCTCTACACATTACACAAAGACATACTGCAGTTTGTCTCTGTCCTCTACACATTACACAAAGACATACTGCAGTTTGTCTCTGTCCTCTACACATTACACAAAGACATACTGCAGTTTGTTTGTCCAGACAGACATTTTAAAGAGAATAATTCTGTTATTTTGGCTTTGAAACTTCAAAACAAAAAGACAGAGTCGGGGTGTCGCTCGTCAGGAACACAAATTGTGTTTGTGAAAAGTATGTCTAAATCGCAGCGTTTTCTACGGCGTCGATAGCGAGGAAGGAGAGGAGAGTGGAACTTTAGAAAGGTAGTTCTACAAGACGTTGTAAACTGTGTAGGATTATATAGCTGACAAAGGAGAGAAATGGCACAATGTTGTAAACATTATCGTACACTCTCTCTCTTTTCTGCTTACAATTTCTGCCTCTTTTATAGTGTTTCTGTGTGGGCAGAAAATCCCCAACCACACTGCAGGTTATAGTGAGTTCAGTAGGGACGCTTTTTAAGAGCAATGGCTCCGTCTCAAATGACACCCTATTCCCAATATAGGGCTCTGGTCAAAAGTAGTGCACTATGTAGGGAATAGGGTGCCATGTGGGACCCTAGCAGATAAAAGGTGTGACCAGAACCCTTTCCATTTATAGTCTGTGGCTCAATGTGTTCCACTTCAGTATTAGTTTTGGAGATATTGGATACAGACTCAATGTTCTCTAAAACACGCTTATATAAACGGAAGATTTGGACAAAAAAAAAATTTTGGTCTCCTTTTGAACCAAGTCAACGACGAGGTTGGTTTATAATAAAGTTACATTTAAGTTTGTTGACGTCTCAATGTTGATTGAAGGTGTTTTCCCCGGAGGGACGTCATCTACGGATGAGAGAGACCGTAGCTCCTTATGTTTCTCAGTTGTCATTTATATATCTGTATGTCTAAGCAACACCAGGGCCCATTGTCCAAACTAGTGCACTATATAGGGAACTCAATCAATCAAATGCATTTATAAAGCCCTTCTTACATCAGCTGATATATCAAAGTGCTGTACAGAAACCCAGCCTAAAACCCCAAACAGCAAGCAATGCAGGTGATTTACTGTACTGACCCCCGGAGGACAGAGGAACAGGTGATTTACTGTACTGACCCCAGGAGGACAGAGGAACAGATGATTTACTGTACTGACCCCAGGAGGACAGAGGAACAGGTGATTTACTGTACTGACCCCAGGAGGACAGAGGAACAGGTGAATTACTGTACTGACCCCCGGAGGACAGAGGAACAGGTGATTTACTGTACTGACCCCAGGAGGACAGAGGAACAGATGATTTACTGTACTGACCCCAGAGGAACAGGTGATTTACTGCACTGACCCCCTGACCCCTGAATATGTGTATGTGACCAATAACATCTACTGAATATGTGTATGTGACCAATAACATCTACTGAATATGTGTATGTGACCAATAACATCTACTGAATATGTGTATGTGACCAATAACATCTACTGAATATGTGTATGTGACCAATAACATCTACTAAATATGTGACCAATAACATCTACTGAATATGTGACCAATAACATCTACTGAATATGTGACCAATAACATCTACTGAATATGTGTATGTGACCAATAACATCTACTAAATATGTGACCAATAACATCTACTGAATATGTGACCAATAACATCTACTAAATATGTGACCAATAACATCTACTGAATATGTGACCAATAACATCTACTGAATATGTGACCAATAACATCTACTAAATACTAAATACGTGTATGTGACCAATAACATCTACTGAATATGTGACCAATAACATCTACTGAATATGTGACCAATAACATCTACTGAATATGTGACCAATAACATCTACTAAATATGTGACCAATAACATCTACTGAATATGTGACCAATAACATCTACTGAATATGTGACCAATAACATCTACTGAATATGTGACCAATAACATCTACTGAATATGTGACCAATAACATCTACTAAATATGTGACCAATAACATCTACTGAATATGTGACCAATAACATCTACTGAATATGTGACCAATAACATCTACTGAATATGTGACCAATAACATCTACTGAATACTGAATACGTGTATGTGACCAATAACATCTACTAAATATGTGACCAATAACATCTACTGAATATGTGACCAATAACATCTACTGAATATGTGACCAATAACATCTACTGAATATGTGTATGTGACCAATAACATCTACTAAATATGTGACCAATAACATCTACTGAATATGTGACCAATAACATCTACTGAATATGTGACCAATAACATCTACTGAATATGTGTATGTGACCAATAACATCTACTAAATATGTGACCAATAACATCTACTGAATATGTGACCAATAACATCTACTAAATATGTGACCAATAACATCTACTGAATATGTGACCAATAACATCTACTGAATATGTGACCAATAACATCTACTGAATACTGAATACGTGTATGTGACCAATAACATCTACTAAATATGTGACCAATAACATCTACTGAATATGTGACCAATAACATCTACTGAATATGTGACCAATAACATCTACTGAATATGTGTATGTGACCAATAACATCTACTAAATATGTGACCAATAACATCTACTGAATATGTGACCAATAACATCTACTAAATATGTGACCAATAACATCTACTGAATATGTGACCAATAACATCTACTGAATATGTGACCAATAACATCTACTAAATACTAAATACGTGTATGTGACCAATAACATCTACTGAATATGTGACCAATAACATCTACTGAATATGTGACCAATAACATCTACTGAATATGTGACCAATAACATCTACTAAATATGTGACCAATAACATCTACTGAATATGTGACCAATAACATCTACTGAATATGTGACCAATAACATCTACTGAATATGTGACCAATTACATCTACTGAATATGTGACCAATAACATCTACTAAATATGTGACCAATAACATCTACTGAATATGTGACCAATAACATCTACTGAATATGTGACCAATAACATCTACTGAATATGTGACCAATAACATCTACTGAATATGTGACCAATAACATCTACTGAATATGTGACCAATAACATCTACTGAATATGTGACCAATAACATCTACTAAATATGTGACCAATAACATCTACTGAATATGTGTATGTGACCAATAACATCTACTGAATATGTGTATGTGACCAATAACATCTACTGAATATGTGTATGTGACCAATAACATCTACTGAATATGTGTATGTGACCAATAACATCTACTGAATATGTGTATGTGACCAATAACATCTACTGAATATGTGTATGTGACCAATAACATCTACTGAATATGTGTATGTGACCAATAACATCTACTGAATATGTGTATGTGACCAATAACATCTACTGAATATGTGTATGTGACCAATAACATCTACTGAATATGTGTATGTGACCAATAACATCTACTGAATATGTGTATGTGACCAATAACATCTACTGAATATGTGTATGTGACCAATAACATCTACTAAATATGTGACCAATAACATCTACTGAATATGTGTATGTGACCAATAACATCTACTGAATATGTGTATGTGACCAATAACATCTACTGAATATGTGTATGTGACCAATAACATCTACTGAATATGTGACCAATAACATCTACTGAATATGTGACCAATAACATCTACTGAATATGTGACCAATAACATCTACTGAATATGTGACCAATAACATCTACTGAATATGTGACCAATAACATCTACTGAATATGTGACCAATAACATCTACTGAATATGTGACCAATAACATCTACTAAATATGTGACCAATAACATCTACTGAATATGTGTATGTGACCAATAACATCTACTGAATATGTGTATGTGACCAATAACATCTACTGAATATGTGTATGTGACTGTCATGTTTTGTCATTTATTATCACGTCTTGTCCCTGTGCTTCCCATTCTATTCGTTTCCCTCTGCTGGTCTTATTAGGTTCTTTCCCTCTTTCTATCCCTCTCTCTCCCCCTCCCTCTCTCACTCTCTCGCTCTCTCTTCTCTCTATCGTTCCGTTCCTGCTCCCAGCTGTTCCTATTCCCCTAATCATCATTTAGCCTTCCCACACCTGTTCCCGATCCTTTTCCCTGATTAGAGTCCCTATTTCTCTCCTTGTTTCCCGTTTCTGCCCTGTCGGTTCCTTGTTTAGAATTCACCGTGCTGTGATTGTGTATCGCCCTGTCGTGTCGTGTTTTCCTCAGATGCTGCGTGGTGAGCAGGTGTCTGAGTCTGTCTGGTTCAAGTGCCTTCCCGAGGCAACCTGCTGTTCACCTGCTGTTCAAGATCGAGTCTCCAGTTTGTCCTCGTCATTTCGAGTGAAAGTTGTGTTTTTTTGATTGTATTTACTTTACTGGATTAAAGACTCTGTTTTCGCCAAGTCGCTTTTGGGTCCTCTTTCACCTGCATGACAGTGACCAATAACATCTACTGAATATGTGACCAATAACATCTACTGAATATGTGACCAATAACATCTACTGAATATGTGACCAATAACATCTACTGAATATGTGACCAATAACATCTACTGAATATGTGACCAATAACATCTACTGAATATGTGACCAATAACATCTACTAAATATGTGACCAATAACATCTACTGAATATGTGTATGTGACCAATAACATCTACTGAATATGTGACCAATAACATCTACTGAATATGTGACCAATAACATCTACTAAATATGTGTATGTGACCAATAACATCTACTGAATATGTGTTTGTGACCAATAACATCTACTGAATATGTGACCAATAACATCTACTGAATATGTGTTTGTGACCAATAACATCTACTGAATATGTGTTTGTGACCAATAACATCTACTAACTATGTGACCAATAACATCTACTGAATATGTGTTTGTGACCAATAACATCTACTGAATATGTGACCAATAACATCTACTGAATATGTGACCAATAACATCTACTGAATATGTGTTTGTGACCAATAACATCTACTGAATATGTGACCAATAACATCTACTGAAGATGTGTGTGTGACCAATAAAACGTGATTTGACCTGACCCGGAAAAGGTTGTCGACCCCTGCTATAGAGAGACATACAGAGAGACATCTAGTCCCATGAAGCTCCAGTTGCTAGTTTTGCCCTCTGCTTGTCCCAACGCAGTATGTGGAGCAGGGTTCTGATGAGCTACAACCTAAGGTCGGTCATTCACCTCAGCTTCACCTCCGTAGCTTCAGCCCCGACGTTTAGACGATGTCGAGGGACGTTGATCGCGATCACTGCCTCACTGAAACACCCGCAGACATGGGAATCTGGTTCCACACGTAGTAGTGCACATTACAACACGGAATAATACACGCTGCGAGTGCTCTGTTTCCCTCCGTACACACTACCGTTACAGGGGTCAGGGGTCACTAACACAACAAACAAGACCAGTGGAGACCTACATCAGATACATGAAACGCTGGTTGTCTCTAGTTAGTAACTCCTCAGACAGACAGACAGACAGACAGACAGACAGACAGACAGACAGACAGACAGACAGACAGACAGACAGACAGACAGACAGACAGACAGACAGACAGACAGACAGACAGACAGACAGACAGACAGACAGACAGACAGACAGACAGACAGACACGCACACGCACACGGCAATCTGTCAGTGCCTGTAAGGCCTACTACTGGGATGTCCTGAGACAATCACCTTATTTTCCATTCCGTGTGCACTGCAGTAGCAACAGAGCATCCATAATTTTGCATCACAGATGACGGGTGCTTGTCTAACGACTACCTTGTGTATATATTTATCTATCACACATGCATTTGTTATTCGTATTTCAATGTAATCTTTCTCTCAGCAGAGATTCGAGAGAATAGATCCCTCCTGGAATGAGAAGGAGAGTGATTCTCTTTGATGTAATGCTTCTACACCTGCATTGCTTGCTGTTTGGGGTTTTAGGCTGGGTTTCTGTACAGCACTTTGAGATATCAGCTGATGTACGAAGGGCTATATAAATACATTTGATTTGATTTCATTTGACTTAATGACAGCAGCTCTATATCTAGTGTGATGTCAGAGAATTCTCTTTGATGTAATAATAGCAGCTCTATATCTAGTGTGAAGTAGAATTATCTTTAATGTAATGAATTCTCTTTGGTGTAGTGTGATGTCAGACAGAATTCTATGTGATGTAATGACAGCAGCTCTATATCTAGTGTGATGTCAGACAGAAGTATATTTGAAGTAATAACAG
>NW_025746516.1:92500-107080 GCF_021184085.1 Oncorhynchus gorbuscha
CCTGTTCCTCTGTCCTCCGGGGGTCAGTACAGTAATTCACCTGTTGCTCTGTCCTCCTGGGGTCAGTACAGTAAATCACCTGTTCCTCTGTCCTCCGGGGGTCAGTACAGTAAATCACCTGTTCCTCTGTCCTCCGGGGTCAGTACAGTAAATCACCTGTTCCTCTGTCCTCCGGGGGTCAGTGCAGTAAATCACCTGTTCCTCTGTCCTCCTGGGGTCAGTACAGTAAATCACCTGTTGCTCTGTCCTCCGGGGGTCAGTACAGTAAATCACCTGTTCCTCTGTCCTCCTGAGGTCAGTACAGTAATTCACCTGTTCCTCTGTCCTCCGGGGGTCAGTACAGTAAATCACCTGTTCCTCTGTCCTCCTGGGGTCAGTACAGTAAATCACCTGTTCCTCTGTCCTCCTTGGGTCAGTACAGTAAATCACCTGTTCCTCTGTCCTCCGGGGGTCAGTGCAGTAAATCACCTGTTGCTCTGTCCTCCTGGGGTCAGTACAGTAATTCACCCGTTCCTCTGTCCTCCTGGGGTCAGTACAGTAATTCACCCGTTCCTCTGTCCTCCTGGGGTCAGTACAGTAAATCACCTGTTCCTCTGTCCTCCTGGGGTCAGTACAGTAAATCACCTGTTCCTCTGTCCTCCTGGGGTCAGTACAGTAAATCACCTGTTCCTCTGTCCTCCTGGGGTCAGTACAGTAATTCACCTGTTCCTCTGTCCTCCGGGGGTCAGTACAGTAATTCACCTGTTGCTCTGTCCTCCTGGGGTCAGTACAGTAAATCACCTGTTCCTCTGTCCTCCGGGGGTCAGTACAGTAAATCACCTGTTCCTCTGTCCTCCGGGGGTCAGTACAGTAAATCACCTGTTCCTCTGTCCTCCGGGGTCAGTACAGTAAATCACCTGTTCCTCTGTCCTCCGGGGGTCAGTGCAGTAAATCACCTGTTCCTCTGTCCTCCTGGGGTCAGTACAGTAAATCACCTGTTGCTCTGTCCTCCGGGGGTCAGTACAGTAAATCACCTGTTCCTCTGTCCTCCTGAGGTCAGTACAGTAATTCACCTGTTCCTCTGTCCTCCTGGGGTCAGTACAGTAAATCACCCGTTCCTCTGTCCTCCTGGGGTCAGTACAGTAATTCACCCGTTCCTCTGTCCTCCGGGGGTCAGTACAGTAAATCACCTGTTCCTCTGTCCTCCTGGGGTCAGTACAGTAAATCACCTGTTCCTCTGTCCTCCTGGGGTCAGTACAGTAAATCACCTGTTCCTCTGTCCTCCGGGGTCAGTGCAGTAAATCACCTGTTGCTCTGTCCTCCTGGGGTCAGTACAGTAATTCACCCGTTCCTCTGTCCTCCTGGGGTCAGTACAGTAATTCACCCGTTCCTCTGTCCTCCTGGGGTCAGTACAGTAAATCACCTGTTCCTCTGTCCTCCTGGGGTCAGTACAGTAAATCACCTGTTGCTCTGTCCTCCTGGGGTCAGTACAGTAAATCACCTGTTGCTCTGTCCTCCTGGGGTCAGTACAGTAAATCACCTGTTCCTCTGTCCTCCTGGGGTCAGTACAGTAATTCACCTGTTCCTCTGTCCTCCGGGGGTCAGTACAGTAATTCACCTGTTGCTCTGTCCTCCTGGGGTCAGTACAGTAAATCACCTGTTCCTCTGTCCTCCGGGGGTCAGTACAGTAAATCACCTGTTCCTCTGTCCTCCGGGGGTCAGTACAGTAAATCACCTGTTCCTCTGTCTTCCGGGGTCAGTACAGTAAATCACCTGTTCCTCTGTCCTCCGGGGGTCAGTGCAGTAAATCACCTGTTCCTCTGTCCTCCTGGGGTCAGTACAGTAAATCACCTGTTGCTCTGTCCTCCGGGGGTCAGTACAGTAAATCACCTGTTCCTCTGTCCTCCTGAGGTCAGTACAGTAATTCACCTGTTCCTCTGTCCTCCTGGGGTCAGTACAGTAATTCACCCGTTCCTCTGTCCTCCTGGGGTCAGTACAGTAATTCACCCGTTCCTCTGTCCTCTTGGGGTCAGTGCAGTAATTCACCTGTTCCTCTGTCCTCCGGGGGTCAGTACAGTAAATCACCTGTTCCTCTGTCCTCCGGGGGTCAGTGCAGTAAATCACCTGTTCCTCTGTCCTCCTGGGGTCAGTACAGTAAATCACCTGTTCCTCTGTCCTCCTGGGGTCAGTACAGTAAATCACCTGTTCCTCTGTCCTCCGGGGGTCAGTGCAGTAAATCACCTGTTGCTCTGTCCTCCTGGGGTCAGTACAGTAATTCACCCGTTCCTCTGTCCTCCTGGGGTCAGTACAGTAATTCACCCGTTCCTCTGTCCTCCTGGGGTCAGTACAGTAAATCACCTGTTCCTCTGTCCTCCGGGGGTCAGTACAGTAATTCACCTGTTCCTCTGTCCTCCTGGGGTCAGTACAGTAAATCACCTGTTGCTCTGTCCTCCTGGGGTCAGTACAGTAATTCACCTGTTGCTCTGTCCTCCTGGGGTTAGTACAGTAATTCACCTGTTCCTCTGTCCTCCTGGGGTCTTTACAGTAATTCACCTGTTCCTCTGTCCTCCGGGGGTCAGTACAGTAAATCACCTGTTCCTCTGTCCTCCTGGGGTCAGTACAGTAAATCACCTGCTCCTCTGTCCTCCTGGGGTCAGTACAGTAATTCACCTGTTCCTCTGTCCTCCTGGGGTCAGTACAGTAAATCACCTGCATTGCTTGCTGTTTGGGGTTTTAGGCTGGGTTTCTGTACAGCACTTTGTGACATCAGCTGATGTAAGAATGCCTTTATAAATGCATTTGATTGATTGAGTTCCCTATATAGTGCACTAGTTTGGACAATGGGCCCTGGTGTTGCTTAGACATACAGATATATAAATGACAACTGAGAAACATAAGGAGCTACGGTCTCTCTCATCCGTAGATGACGTCCCTCCGGGGAAAACACCTTCAATCAACATTGAGACGTCAACAAACTTAAATGTAACTTTATTATAAACCAACCTCGTCGTTGACTTGGTTCAAAAGGAGACCAAAAAAAGAAAATTGTCCAAATCTTCCGTTTATATAAGCGTGTTTTAGAGAACATTGAGTCTGTATCTCCAGAACTAATACTGAAGTGAAACACATTGAGCCACAGACTATAAATGGAAAGGGTTCTGGTCACACCTTTTATCTGCTAGGGTCCCACATGGCACCCTATTCCCTACATAGTGCACTACTTTTGACCAGAGCCCTATATTGGGAATAGGGTGTCATTTGAGACGGAGCCATTGCTCTTAAAAAGCGTCCCTACTGAACTCACTATAACCTGCAGTGTGGTTGGGGATTTTCTGCCCACACAGAAACACTATAAAAGAGGCAGAAATTGTAAGCAGAAAAGAGAGAGAGTGTACGATAATGTTTACAACATTGTGCCATTTCTCTCCTTTGTCAGCTATATAATCCTACACAGTTTACAACGTCTTGTAGAACTACCTTTCTAAAGTTCCACTCTCCTCTCCTTCCTCGCTATCGACGCCGTAGAAAACGCTGCGATTTAGACATACTTTTCACAAACACAATTTGTGTTCCTGACGAGCGACACCCCGACTCTGTCTTTTTGTTTTGAAGTTTCAAAGCCAAAATAACAGAATTATTCTCTTTAAAATGTCTGTCTGGACAAACAAACTGCAGTATGTCTTTGTGTAATGTGTAGAGGACAGAGACAAACTGCAGTATGTCTTTGTGTAATGTGTAGAGGACAGAGACAAACTGCAGTATGTCTTTGTGTAATGTGTAGAGGACAGAGAGACAAACTGCTGCATGTCTTTGTGTAATGTGTAGAGGACAGAGAGACAAACTGCAGTATGTCTTTGTGTAATGTGTAGAGGACAGAGAGACAAACTGCAGTATGTCTTTGTGTAATGTGTAGAGGACAGAGAGACAAACTGCAGTATGTCTTTGTGTAATGTATAGAGGACAGAGAGACAAACTGCAGTATGTCTTTGTGTAATGTGTAGAGGACAGAGAGACAAACTGCAGTATGTCTTTGTGTAATGTATAGAGGACAGAGAGACAAACTGCAGTATGTCTTTGTGTAATGTGTAGAGGACAGAGAGACAAACTGCAGTATGTCTTTGTGTAATGTGTAGAGGACAGAGAGACAAACTGCAGTATGTCTTTGTGTAATGTGTAGAGGACAGAGAGACAAACTGCAGTATGTCTTTGTGTAATGTGTAGAGGACAGAGAGACAAACTGCAGTATGTCTTTGTGTAATGTGTAGAGGACAGAGAGACAAACTGCAGTATGTCTTTGTGTAATGTGTAGAGGACAGAGAGACAAACTACAGTCCCCCTGTCCCCCCTGTCCCCTTATCCCCCCTGTCCCCTTATCCCCCCCTGTCCCCCTGTCCGCCCTGTCCCCCTGTCCCCTTATCCCCCTGTCCCCTTATCCCCCTATCCCCTTATCCCCCAGTCCCCCTGTCCCCTTATCCCCCTGTCCCCTTATCCCCCAGTCCCCCTGTCCCCTTATCCCCCTATCCCCTTATCCCCCAGTCCCCCTGTCCCCTTATCCCCCTGTCCCCTTATCCCCCAGTCCACCTGTCCCCTTATCCCCCCTGTCCCCTTATCCCCCTGTCCCCCTGTCCCCTTATCCCCCCTGTCCCCTTATCCCCCAGTCCCCCTGTCCCCTTATCCCCCCTGTCCCCCGTCCCCCTGTCCCCTTATCCCCCCTGTCCCTTAACACTAACAACAGTCATGAGGAATTTTTGACCATTCCTCTTTACAAAACTGTTTCAATTCAGCATTATTCTTAGGATGTCTGGTGTGAACTGCTCTCGATGTCATGCCACAGCATTTTCAATCGGGTTGAGGTCAGGACTCTGACTGGGCCAGTCCAGAAGGCTGGGCCACTTGGGTTGAGGTCAGGACTCTGACTGGGCCAGTCCAGAAGGCTGGGCCACTTGGGTTGAGGCCAGGACTCTGACTGGGCCAGTCCAGAAGGCTGGGACACTCGGGTTGAGGCCAGGACTCTGACTGGGCCAGTCCAGAAGGCTGGGCCACTTTGGTTGAGGTCAGGACTCTGACTGGGCCACTCCAGAAGGCGTATTTTCTTCTGTTGAAGTCATTCTGTTGTTGATTTACTTCTGTGTTTTGGGTCGTTTTCCTGTTGCATCACCCAACTTCTGTTGAGCTTCAATTGGCGGACAGGTAGCCTAACATTCTCCTGCAAAATGTCTTGATACACTTGGGAATGTATTTTTCCGTTGATGATAGCAAGCTGTCCAGGCCCTGAGGCAGCAAAGCAAACCGTGATACTCCCTCTAGCATACTTTACAGTTGGGATGAGGTGTTGATGTTGGTGTGCTGTGCCTTTGTTTCTCCACACATAGTGTTGTGTGTTCCTTCCAAACAACCAACTATAGTTTCATCTGTCCACAGAATATTTTGCCAGAAGCGCTGTGGAACATTCAGATGCACGTTTGCAAACTTCAGACGTGCAGCAATGTTTTCTTTTGGACAGCAGTGGCTTCTTCCGTGGTGTCCTCCCATGAACACCACTCTTGTTTAGTGTTTTACGTATCGTAGACTCGTCAACAGAGATGTTAGCGTGTTCCAGAGATTTCTGTAAGTCTTTAGCTGACTCTCTAGGATTCTTCTAAGCCTCATTGAACATTCTGCGCTGTGCTCTTGCAGTCATCTTTGCAGGACGACCACTCCTAGGGAGAGTAGCAACAGTGCTGAACTTTCTCCATTTATAGACAATGTGTCTCACTGTGGACTGACGAACATCAAGGCTTTTAGTAGAACTGTAGGTGTCTGTCTGTATTCAACAGTAGATCTGTAGGTGTCTGTCTGTATGAATTCAACAGTAGCACTGTAGGTGTCTGTCTGTAACAGTAGATCTGTAGGTGTCTGTCTGTCTGTATTCAACAGTAGATCTGTAGGTGTCTGTCTGTCTGTAACAGTAGATCTGTAGGTGTCTGTCTGTATGTAACAGTAGATCTGTAGGTGTCTGTCTGTCTGTAACAGTAGATCTGTAGGTGTCTGTCTGTCTGTCTGTCTGTAACAGTAGATCTGTAGGTGTCTGTCTGTCTGTCTGTATGTAACAGTAGATCTGTAGGTGTCTGTCTGTCTGTCTGTATGTAACAGTAGATCTGTAGGTGTCTGTCTGTATTCAACAGTAGATCTGTAGGTGTCTGTCTGTAACAGTAGATCTGTAGGTGTCTGTCTGTCTGTATGTAACAGTAGATCTGTAGGTGTCTGTCTGTCTGTAACAGTAGATCTGTAGGTGTCTGTCTGTCTGTATGTTACAGTAGATCTGTAGGTGTCTGTCTGTATGTAACAGTAGATCTGTAGGTGTCTGTCTGTATTCAACAGTAGATCTGTAGGTGTCTGTCTGTCTGTAACAGTAGATCTGTAGGTGTCTGTCTGTCTGTATGTAACAGTAGATCTGTAGGTGTCTGTCTGTCTGTAACAGTAGATCTGTAGGTGTCTGTCTGTCTGTCTGTATGTAACAGTAGATCTGTAGGTGTCTGTCTGTAACAGTAGATCTGTAGGTGTCTGTCTGTCTGTCTGTATGTAACAGTAGATCTGTAGGTGTCTGTCTGTCTGTAACAGTAGATCTGTAGGTGTCTGTCTGTCTGTATTCAACAGTAGATCTGTAGGTGTCTGTCTGTAACAGTAGATCTGTAGGTGTCTGTCTGTATGTAACAGTAGATCTGTAGGTGTCTGTCTGTATGTAACAGTAGATCTGTAGGTGTCTGTCTGTATGTAACAGTAGATCTGTAGGTGTCTGTCTGTCTGTAACAGTAGATCTGTAGGTGTCTGTCTGTATGTAACAGTAGATCTGTAGGTGTCTGTCTGTATTCAACAGTAGATCTGTAGGTGTCTGTCTGTATTCAACAGTAGATCTGTAGGTGTCTGTATGTAACAGTAGATCTGTAGGTGTCTGTCTGTATGTAACAGTAGATCTGTAGGTGTCTGTCCGTATTCAACAGTAGATCTGTAGGTGTCTGTCCGTATTCAACAGTAGATCTGTAGGTGTCTGTCCGTATTCAACAGTAGATCTGTAGGTGTCTGTCCGTATTCAACAGTAGATCTGTAGGTGTCTGTCTGTATGTAACAGTAGATCTGTAGGTGTCTGTCTGTATGTAACAGTAGATCTGTAGGTGTCTGTCTGTATGAATTCAACAGTAGATCTGTAGGTGTCTGTATGAATTCAACAGTAGATCTGTAGGTGTCTGTCTGTATTCAACAGTAGATCTGTAGGTGTCTGTCTGTATGTTACAGTAGATCAACACTTAGGTTGGAGTCATTAAAACTAGTTTACATACACTTAGGTTGGAGTCATTAAAACTAGTTTACATACACTTAGGTTGGAGTCATTAAAACTAGTTTACATACACTTAGGTTGGAGTCATTAAAACTAGTTTACATACACTTAGGTTGGAGTCATTAAAACTAGTTTACATACACTTAGGTTGGAGTCATTAAAACTAGTTTACATACACTTAGGTTGGAGTCATTAAAACTAGTTTACATACACTTAGATTGGAGTCATTAAAACTAGTTTACATACACTTAGGTTGGAGTCATTAAAACTAGTTTACATACACTTAGGTTGGAGTCATTAAAACTAGTTTACATACACTTAGGTTGGAGTCATTAAAACTAGTTTACATACACTTAGGTTGGAGTCATTAAAACTAGTTTACATACACTTAGGTTGGAGTCATTAAAACTAGTTTACATACACTTAAGTTGGAGTCATTAAAACTAGTTTACATACACTTAGGTTGGAGTCATTAAAACTAGTTTACATACACTTAGGTTGGAGTCATTAAAACTAGTTTACATACACTTAGGTTGGAGTCATTAAAACTAGTTTACATACACTTAGATTGGAGTCATTAAAACTAGTTTACATACACTTAGATTGGAGTCATTAAAACTAGTTTACATACACTTAGGTTGGAGTCATTAAAACTAGTTTACATACACTTAGGTTGGAGTCATTAAAACTAGTTTACATACACTTAGGTTGGAGTCATTAAAACTAGTTTACATACACTTAGGTTGGAGTCATTAAAACTAGTTTACATACACTTAGGTTGGAGTCATTAAAACTAGTTTACATACACTTAGGTTGGAGTCATTAAAACTAGTTTACATACACTTAGATTGGAGTCATTAAAACTAGTTTACATACACTTAGGTTGGAGTCATTAAAACTAGTTTACATACACTTAGGTTGGAGTCATTAAAACTAGTTTACATACACTTAGATTGGAGTCATTAAAACTAGTTTACATACACTTAGATTGGAGTCATTAAAACTAGTTTACATACACTTAGATTGGAGTCATTAAAACTAGTTTACATACACTTAGGTTGGAGTCATTAAAACTAGTTTACATACACTTAGGTTGGAGTCATTAAAACTAGTTTACATACACTTAGGTTGGAGTCATTAAAACTAGTTTACATACACTTAGGTTGGAGTCATTAAAACTAGTTTACATACACTTAGATTGGAGTCATTAAAACTAGTTTACATACACTTAGGTTGGAGTCATTAAAACTAGTTTACATACACTTAGATTGGAGTCATTAAAACTAGTTTACATACACTTAGATTGGAGTCATTAAAACTAGTTTACATACACTTAGGTTGGAGTCATTAAAACTAGTTTACATACACTTAGGTTGGAGTCATTAAAACTAGTTTACATACACTTAGGTTGGAGTCATTAAAACTTGTTTTTCAACCACTTAGATTGGAGTCATTAAAACTTGTTTTTCAACCACTCCACAAATATCTTGTTAACAAACTGTAGTTTTTTCAAGTCGGTGAGGACAACTACTTTGTGCATGACACAAGTAATCTTTCCAACAATAGTTTACAGACAGATTATTTCACTTATAATTGACTGTATCACGATTCCAGTGGGTCAGAAGTTTACACAGTTGCCTGTGCCTTTAAACAGCTTTAGAAGAAGCTTTAGAAGCTTCTGATAAGCTAATTGACATAATTTGAGTCAATTGGAGGTGTACCTGTCCCCCTGCTCAAAAAAAACTAAAATAACACATCCGAGATCTGAATGAATGAAATATTATTTTTAAATACTTTTTTCTTTACATAGTTGAATGTGCCGACAACAAAATTACACACAAATTATCCATGGAAATCAAATGTATCAACCCATGGAGGTCTGGATTTGGAGCCACACTCAAAATTAAAGTGGAAAACCACACTACAGGCTGATCCAACTTTTGATGTAATGTCCTTAAAACAAGTCAAAATGAGGCTCAGTAGTGTGTGTGGCCTCCACGTGCCTGTATGACCTCCCTACAACGCCTGGGCATGCTCCTGATGAGGTGGCGGATGGTCTCCTGAGGGATCTCCTCCCAGACCTGGACTAAAGCATCCGCCAACTCCTGGACAGTCTGTGGTGCAACGTGGCGTTGGTGGATGGAGCGGAATTGTATGGAATTGTATTCAGGTCTGGGGAACGGGAAGGCTAGTCCATAGCATCAATGCCTTCCTCTTGCAGGAACTGCTGACATACTCCAGCCACATGAGGTCTAGCATTAGGAGGAACCCAGGGCCAACCGCACCAGCATATGGTCTCACAAGGGGTCTGAGGATCTCATCTCGGTACCTAATGGCAGTCGGGCTACCTCTGGCGAGCACATGGAGGGCTGTGCGGCCCCCAAAGAAATGCCACCCCACACCATGACTGACCCACCGCCAAACCGGTCTCAGTGTGAACCTGCTTTCATCCGCGAAGAGCACAGGGCACCAGTGGCGAATTTGCGGGGGTGTCTTGCTAATTGCATATAATTTCCACCTGTTGTCGATTCCATTTGCACAACAGCATGTGACATTTATTGTCAATCAGTGTTGCTTCCTAAGTGGACAGTTTGATTTCACAGAAGTGTGATTGACTTTGAGTTACATTGTGTTGTTTAAGTATTCCCTTTATTTTTTTGAGCAGTGTATTTTTTAATTTGTAATTTTACCTTTATTTAACTAGGCAAGTCAGTTAAGAACAAATTCTTATTTTCAATGACGCCCTAGAAACAGTGGGTTAACTGACTGTTCGGGAGCAGAAGGACAGATTTGTACCTTGTCAGCTCGGGGATTTGTACTTGCAACCTTTCTGTTACTAGTCCAACACTCTAACAACTAGGCTACCCTGCCACCCCTATGTCAAGGCCTACCTTCAAACTCATTGCCTCTTTGCTTGACATCATGGGAAAATCAAAATATATTTTTTTGTAGACTTTGCAACTGGATATGGGGACAAATATCGTACTTTTTGGAGAAATATCCTCTGGTCTGATGAAACTGTTTGGCCATAATGACCATCGTTATGTTCGGAGGAAAAAGGGGTAGACTTGCAAGCCAAAGAACACCATCCTAACCGTGAAGCACGGGGGTGGAAGCATCATGTTGTGGGGTTACTTTGCTGCAGGAGGGACTGGTGCACTTCACATAATAGATGGCATCATGAGGCAGGAAAATGATGTGGTTATATTGAAGCAACATCTCAAGACATCAGTCAGGAAGTTAAAGCTTGGTCGCAAATGGGTCTTACAAATGGACACCAAGCATACTTCCAAAGTTGTGGTAGAATGGCTTCAGGACAACAAAGTCAAGGTATTGGAGTGGCCATCACAAAGTCCTGACCTCAATCCTATAGAACATTTGTGGGCAGAACTGATAAAGCGTGTCCAAGCCAGGAGGCCTACAAACCTGACTCAGTTACACCAGCTCTGTCAGGAGGAATGGGACAAAATTCACCCAACTTATTGTGGGAAGCTTGTGGAAGGCTACCCGAAACTTTTGACCCAAGTTAAACAATTTAAAGGCAATAATACCAAATACTAATTGAGTGTATGTAAATTTCTGACCCACTGGGAATGTGATGAAAGAAATAAAAGCTTAAATAAATCATTCTCTCTACTTTTATTCTGACATTTCACATTCTTAAAATAAAGTAATCTAAGATAGGGCATTTTTACTAGGATTAAATATCAGGAATTATGAAAAACTGAGTTTAAATGTATTTGGCTAAGGTGTATGTAAACTTCCGACTTCAACTGTTTATTGGCAGACAGACAGACAGACAGACAGACAGACAGACAGACAGACAGACAGACAGACAGACAGACAGACAGACAGACAGACAGACAGACCAGACCAGACCAGACAGACAGACAGACAGACAGACAGACAGACAGACAGACAGACAGACAGACAGACAGACAGACAGACAGACCAGACCAGACCAGACCAGACCAGACCAGACCAGACAGACCAGACCAGACCAGACCAGACCAGACAGACAGACAGACAGACAGACAGACAGACAGACAGACAGACAGACAGACAGACAGACAGACAGACAGACAGACAGACAGACAGACAGACAGACAGACAGACAGACCAGACCAGACCAGACCAGACCAGACCAGACCAGACAGACAGACAGACAGAACCCTTCCTTCACAGCAGCTGAGGTCACCTCTCTTATTTCAACACCCTATTTCTTTCCTTTCACGCTGATTTAGAGCCAAGCTTATCACATGGCCACACAGGGCTGTCGGGCTGCAGCCTGTAATGCATGTCACTTCCCTTTTCCTATTCCTGAGCCGTGTGGCACATGTTGACAGAAAGACACTGTCGTATTTTTACTGGAGATTGGGATGCTTACTGGATTTGTAAACATCAGGGTTGGGATCGATTCCATTTAAATTCCAGTCAATTCAGAAAATAAACCAAATTCCAATACCATTTGCAAATGTTCGTCACTGAAAAGCATTGAAAATAATTGGAATTTCAGTGTATTTCCTGAATCGACTGCAATTAAAATGTAATTTACCCCAACCCTGGTAAACATCATATACTGAATGGAGGTAGAACACACTACATGCAGACCGAACATGGTCAGACAGAACTAAATGGAGGTAGAACACACTACATGCAGACCGAACATGGTCAGACAGAACTAAATGGAGGTAGAACACACTACATGCAGACCGAACATGGTCAGACAGAACATCAGCCAGAACTAAATGGAGGTAGAACACACTACATTCAGACCGAACATGGTCAGACAGAACTAAATGGAGGTAGAACACACTACATTCAGACCGAACATGGTCAGACAGAACTAAATGGAGGTAGAACACACTACATTCAGACCGAACATGGTCAGACAGAACTAAATGGAGGTAGAACACACTACATGCAGACCGAACATGGTCAGACAGAACTAAATGGAGGTAGAACACACTACATTCAGACCGAACATGGTCAGACAGAACTAAATGGAGGTAGAACACACTACATTCAGACCGAACATGGTCAGACAGAACTAAATGGAGGTAGAACACACTACATTCAGACCGAACATGGTCAGACAGAACTAAATGGAGGTAGAACACACTACATTCAGACCGAACATGGTCAGACAGAACTAAATGGAGGTAGAACACACTACATTCAGACCGAACATGGTCAGACAGAACTAAATGGAGGTAGAACACACTACATTCAGACCGAACATGGTCAGACAGAACTAAATGGAGGTAGAACACACTACATTCAGACCGAACATGGTCAGACAGAACTAAATGGAGGTAGAACACACTACATTCAGACACCAGGCAGACCGAACGTCAGACAGAACTTGTGATTGTTCATGATGTTGTTGTTGTTGAGCTGGAATCACATGATGGACATGTTGAAATGAATCAAAGTGTGAAAAGAAGAGAACTGCTCTAAAGCAACACAGTATACCTGTAACCTGCTCCATTGTTGCATTCTGATTTGCATAATGGAGGTTTAACTCGCATAATTAGTCTAATTATAATTATCTTATTTGTTATTGTTGTTTATTAAAAAATATAAAGGTGCCCAAGTCTTAGAATTCATAATAGCACCATAGAAATGGACAGACAGACAGCGTGAAATGTTTGTCTCCTCTCCTATGTCCTGTAGCTGTCTCCTCTCCTATGTCCTGTAGCTGTCTCCTCTCCTATGTCCTGTAGCTGTCTCCTCTCCTATGTCCTGTAGCTGTCTCCTCTCCTATGTCCTGTAGCTGTCTCCTCTCCTATGTCCTGTAGCTGTCTCCTCTCCTATGTCCTGTAGCTGTCTCCTCTCCTATGTCCTGTAGCTGTCTTCTCTCCTATGTCCTGTAGCTGTCTCCTCTCCTATGTTATGTAGCTGTCTCCTCTCCTATGTCCTGTAGCTGTCTCCTCTCCTATGTCCTGTAGCTGTCTCCTCTCCCATGTTCTGTAGCTGTCTCCTCTCCTATGTCCTGTAGCTGTCTCCTCTCCTATGTCCTGTAGCTGTCTCCTCTCCTATGTTCTGTAGCTGTCTCCTCTCCTATGTCCTGTAGCTGTCTCCTCTCCTATGTCCTGTAGCTGTCTCCTCTCCTATGTCCTGTAGCTGTCTCCTCTCCTATGTTCTGTAGCTGTCTCCTCTCCTATGTCCTGTAGCTGTCTCCTCTCCTATGTCCTTTAGCTGACCTGTAGATGGACTCAGGTAAGAGGTAAAGGTGGCTGTCAACAGACATGCATGGCAGCTCAGCAGGAGACCAGGGAGTAGAGAGAACAACCTCTCCTCCCCTCCCCTCTTCCCCTCCTCCTCCCTCCTCGCTCTCTTCCCCTCAACTCCCCTCCTTCTCCTTTACTTCCTCCCTATGCTCCCGCCCTATCCTATCCTATCCTCCCTCCCCGCCACCTCTCCTCTCCCTCTCTCCTCCCCTCCTCCCCTCCCACCCCCGTTCCTCTCAACATGCCAACTGAGCAACCCTGACTAAGTCCATTCTGTCTCCTCTGCTCCAGTACTTCTCCAGGCAGTCAGGCACAGTATGTGCTCTCTCTTCCAGAAGATTGGCCCAGAACAGCTGCTACTTGTGTGTTCAGCCTTGTCTCTCTCAGCCTCACGTGGCATGCACTGTTGCAACATAGTATAATACACAAGGCATTTATAAACCTCATCAGGTTCAGGCAGCTGGAGTGACAGGGATTATTTGGGATCATTTCGACACAGGCCAACGGGGGAATTCCTAGTGTGACCAATCAGAATGTAGTGTGTGTGTGGTAGAATGTAGCACATTGGAAACTCTGTTTTAAACATTCCTCAGTTGTCCTAGCTAATTGTTATTGTTTCCATTATATAACTACGGTTGTTTATGTATGCGTGGGTGAGTGTGTTTCAGGCTCAATTACTGCTGTTTTTCCATCCAACTGCAACAGGTGACGAAATACAGATTGCAATTATCCACACACACGTTTAGAAAAACAAACAAACTAACTTGGCTCTAACATCTATTGTTGTTGTGCCTCAAACATTCATACAGTCCATGAAGAATTCCTGTGTTAGTTAGGTCACGTGATTCTGGTAAACCCCAGAGGAGACAACCCAGGCCACAGAGGAGATGACCCAGAGGAGACGACCGAGAGGAGACGACCCAGAGGAGACGACCCAGAGGAGACGACCCAGAGGAGACGCCCCAGGACCCAGAGGAGACCCCCAACCCAGAGGGAGACCCCCAGACCCAGAGAGAGGAGACGCCCAGAGGAGACGACCCAGAGGAGACGCCC
>NW_025746517.1:0-106779 GCF_021184085.1 Oncorhynchus gorbuscha
AAGTGTTTCCTTTCAAATGGTACCAATGATATGCTTCAGGGCCTGAGCTAAATGCAGTTACATTTGGGTATGTAATTTTAAGCAAAAATAGCAAGAAAAGGGCGGATCATTTTAAGGGCCTTTCTCAGGGACGCATCGGCAGATTTATCACCTAATCGGCTCGGGGATTCAAACCATTGTAGCCAAATGGAGACATCTTAACCAGGTTTCTCAGGGACACATCGGCAGATTTATCACCTAATCGGCTCGGGGATTCAAACCATTGTAGCCAAATGGAGACATCTTAACAAGGGAAGCCTTAACCAGGTTTCTCAGGGACACATCGGCAGATTTATCACCTAATCGGCTCGGGGATTCAAACCATTGTAGCCAAATGGAGACATCTTAACAAGGGAAGCCTTAACCAGGTTTCTAAGTATCATTACAGATTCAGTGCAGGCAGTGTACAAGAAGCGTTTCACTTGAATGACATCCACTCTGACGGTTGGCAAGGTGCATGATGGGTTGAAAGAAATGTAGAACTTTCAATCAGTTCTAAAAAGCACAATGTCACGACTTCTTCCGAAGTCGGTTCCTCTCCTTGTTCGGGCGGTGTTCGGCGGTCGACGTCACCGGTCTTCTAGCCATCGCTGATCCATTTTTCATCTTCCATTTGTTTTGTCTTGTTTTCACACTCACCTGGTTTCAATTCCCTAATAACATGTTGTATATTTTCCCTCATGTCCGTGTCGGGAATGGTTTATTTTGTAAGTACTTGTGCTATGTGTTACGGGTTTTGTACCCATGTGTTATGTGTTACTGGTGCACTACAGGTTTTGTACCCATATGCTATGTGTTACTGGTTTTGTACCCATGTGTTATGTGTTACTGGTTATGTACCCATGTGTTATGTGTTACTGGTTTTGTACCCATGTGTTATGTGTTACTGGTTTTGTACCCATGTGTTATGTGTTACTGGTTATGTACCCATGTGTTATGTGTTACTGGTTTTGTACCCATGTGTTATGTGTTACTGGTGCGCTACAGGTTTTGTACCCATGTGTTATGTGTAACTGGTTTTGTACCCATGTGTTATGTGTTACTGGTTTTGTACCCATGTGTTATGTGTTACTGGTTTTGTACCCATGTGTTATGTGTTACTGGTGCTACAGGTTTTGTACCCATGTGTTATGTGTTACTGGTTTTGTACCCGTGTGTTATGTGTTACTGGTTTTGTACCCGTGTGTTATGTGTTACTGGTTTTGTACCCATGTGTTATGTGTTACTGGTTTTGTACCCATGTGCTATGTGTTACTGGTTTTGTACCCGTGTGTTATGTGTTACTGGTTTTGTACCCATGTGTTATGTGTTACTGGTTTTGTACCCATGTGTTATGTGTTACTGGTTTTGTACCCGTGTGTTATGTGTTACGGGTTTTGTACCCATGTGTTATGTGTTACTGGTTTTGTACCCATGTGTTATGTGTAACTGGTTTTGTACCCATGTGTTATATGTTACTGGTTTTGTACCCATGTGTTATGTGTTACTGGTTTTGTACCCATGTGTTATGTGTTACTGGTGCTACAGGTTTTGTACCCATGTGTTACTGGTGCTACAGGTTTTGTACCCATGTGTTATGTGTTACTGGTTATGTACCCATGTGTTATGTGTTACTGGTTTTGTACCCATGTGTTATATGTTACTGGTTTTGTACCCATGTGTTATATGTTACTGGTTTTGTACCCATGTGTTATATGTTACTGGTTTTGTACCCATGTGTTATGTGTTACTGGTTATGTACCCATGTGTTATGTGTT
The DNA here is from genome assembly GCF_021184085.1 of Oncorhynchus gorbuscha. Lineage (NCBI taxonomy): Eukaryota > Metazoa > Chordata > Actinopteri > Salmoniformes > Salmonidae > Oncorhynchus > Oncorhynchus gorbuscha. The sequence goes on from NW_025746517.1 coordinate 1,797, forward strand.
ACTGGTTTTGTACCCATGTGTTATGTGTTACTGGTTATGTACCCATGTGTTATGTGTTACTGGTTTTGTACCCATGTGTTATGTGTTACTGGTGCTACAGGTTTTGTACCCATGTGTTATGTGTTACTGGTTATGTACCCATGTGTTATGTGTTACTGGTTATGTACCCATGTGTTATGTGTTACTGGTTTTGTACCCATGTGTTATATGTTACTGGTTATGTACCCATGTGTTATATGTTACTGGTTTTTGTACCCATGTGTTATGTGTTACTGGTTATGTACCCATGTGTTATGTGTTAATAGTTTTGTACCCATGTGTTATATGTTACTGGTTATGTACCCATGTGTTATATATGTTACTGGTTTTGTACCCATGTGTTATGTGTTACTGGTTATGTACCCATGTAAGTTATGTGTTACTGGTGCACACAGGTTTTGTACCCATGTGTTTGTTGTTTATATATGCCGTTAGTTGTATATATTAAACTGCTCTGGTTATTCACCAAGTTCTGCTTCCTGCGTTTGACTTCCTGCCACCAGTTACGCACCCCTTACACACCAATGATCTCCCACCATTGTTTGACTTCAGACAAATTGAATAGGTTGTTCAAACAACCCAAAGCTTTACCAATCAATAACAGCAGTTCAGATGAACAAAGAAAACATATCAGTCATGTTTTCACAGTGTATTTTATGTATCATTACAGATTATGGCTGTGTCGAGATTATGTCAATTAATAAGATGAATTGGAATGACATTCATTCTGATGGCTGTGCAAAAATATCAACCTGAAAGCCACGGCCCCAATCAGCCTCCAACTCTTCTAATAACAACCTGAAAGCCACGGCCCAATCAGCCTCCAACTCTTCTAATAACAACCTGAAAGCCACAGCTCCAATCAGCCTCCAACTCTTCTAATAACAACCTGAAAAAGCCCCAATCAGCCTCCAACTCTTCTAATAACAACCTGAAAGCCACAGCCCAATCAGCCTCCAACTCTTCTAATAACAACCTGAAAGCCACGGCTCCAATCAGCCTCCAACTCTTCTAATAACAACCTGAAAGCCACGGCCCCAATCAGCCTCCAACTCTTCTAATAACAACCTGAAAGCCACGGCCCCAATCAGCCTCCAACTCTTCTAATAACAACCTGAAAGCCACGGCCCAATCAGCCTCCAACTCTTCTAATAACAACCTGAAAGCCACGGCTCCAATCAGCCTCCAACTCTTCTAATAACAACCTGAAAGCCACGGCCCCAATCAGCCTCCAACTCTTCTAATAACAACCTGAAAGCCACGGCCCCAATCAGCCTCCAACTCTTCTAATAACAACCTGAAAGCCACGGCCCCAATCAGCCTCCAACTCTTCTAATAACAACCTGAAAGCCACGGCCCCAATCAGCCTCCAACTCTTCTAATAACAACCTGAAAGCCACGGCTCCAATCAGCCTCCAACTCTTCCCAATGAAAGCGACAGCTCCACAATCAGCCTCCAACTCTTCTAATAACAACCTGAAAGCCACAGCTCCAATCAGCCTCCAACTCTTCTAATAACAACCTGAAAGCCACAGCTCCAATCAGCCTCCAACTCTTCTAATAACAACCTGAAAGCCACGGCTCCAATCAGCCTCCAACTCTTCTAATAACAACCTGAAAGCCACGGCCCCAATCAGCCTCCAACTCTTCCTAATAACAACCTGAAAGCCACAGCTCCAATCAGCCTCCAACTCTTCTAATAACAACCTGAAAGCCACAGCCCCAATCAGCCTCCAACTCTTCTAATAACAACCTGAAAGCCACGGCTCCAATCAGCCTCCAACTCTTCTCTAATAACAACCTGAAAGCCACGGCTCCAATCAGCCTCCAACTCTTCTAATAACAACCTGAAAGCCACGGCCCCAATCAGCCTCCAACTCTTCTAATAACAACCTGAAAGCCACGGCCCCAATCAGCCTCCAACTCTTCTAATAACAACCTGAAAGCCACGGCCCCAATCAGCCTCAACTCTTCTAATAACAACCTGAAAGCCACGGCCCAATCAGCCTCCAACTCTTCTAATAACAACCTGAAAGCCACGGCTCCAATCAGCCTCCAACTTCTAATAACAACCTGAAAGCCACGGCCCCAATCAGCCTCCAACTCTTTCTAATAACAACCTGAAAGCCACGGCCCCAATCAGCCTCCAACTCTTCTAATAACAACCTGAAAGCCACGGCCCCAATCAGCCTCCAACTCTTCTAATAACAACCTGAAAGCCACCTCCAATCAGCCTCCAACTCTTCTAATAACAACCTGAAAGCCACGGCTCCAATCAGCCTCCAACTCTTTCTAATAACAACCTGAAAGCCACGGCTCCAATCAGCCTCCAACTCTTCTAATAACAACCTGAAAGCCACGGCCCCAATCAGCCTCCAACTCTTCTAATAACAACCTGAAAGCCACGGCCCCAATCAGCCTCCAACTCTTCTAATAACAACCTGAAAGCCACGGCCCCAATCAGCCTCCAACTCTTCTAATAACAACCTGAAAAGCCACGGCTCCAATCAGCCTCCAACTCTTCTAATAACAACCTGAAAGCCACGGCTCCAATCAGCCTCCAACTCTTCTAATAACAACCTGAAATCCACGGCTCCAATCAGCCTCCAACTCTTCTAATAACAACCTGAAAGCCACGGCCCCAATCAGCCTCCAACTCTTCTAATAACAACCTGAAAGCCACGGCCCCAATCAGCCTCCAACTCTTCTAATAACAACCTGAAAGCCACGGCTCCAATCAGCCTCCAACTCTTCTAATAACAACCTGAAAGCCACGGCCCCAATCAGCCTCCAACTCTTCGAATAATCTGCCGCCACTGCACTACCCTGACACTATTCAATGTGGATACGCATGAGGTGATTAACGCATTTTAGAAGCTTCATTCAGTTAAACAAAATGACATTGATCTGTCAAAGATGTTATTTGATTTCAGTCAAATTTAATAGAATAGGTTTATTTATTTTACCTTTATTTAACTTAAGTCAGATTTTTTACCTCGGAGATTCGATCTTGCAACCAACTGTACAGTGTTAGGCAACATCTAACACTGTTTTAAACATGAAAATGATGATTAATGTTTTGCTTACTTTCTCACCGGGGACTGGTCCCCTCTGTATATTCACTCCTGTAGAAGCCTCCCAGGTCATCAGCCAGTTCTCCTATAAACTCTGTGTACAGCTCATACTGTCTCCCTGCCATCAGATTACTATTCAGCTGGATCACTAAGAACTGAGTAGGAACCTCCAGCCAGTTTTTCTTTATGGTGGGAGCAGTGCAGCTCCATCCCGGCTAATCAGGCTGAGCAGAGTCAGGTTCAGCTTGTTAGAGTGGATGAGGATCAGATCTGTGTCCTTCTTACACTGGAACACCACAGCTGACTGTCCTGTGAAGATGAAGAGGCCAGTAGAGGCGTTGACAACCAGTCGAGGCCAGAGGGTGATGTTGTAGGAGACAGGAGACAGGGAGTCAGGCAGTCTGTAGTGTTCCCAGGGAGTGGAGGGAGTAGTGGGGGGATTCACTGCCTCATGGATCTTGGCCTTCTCCTGGCTATAGACCACTGACAGAGCGATGATGGTGGCCACACTCCAGTCCCACGATCACACCAACTATCCCCAAAAGTCTTGCTGATGAAGAACCCTTTCCCCATGTCTGTAACAGACTGATATCTGTCTATCTGAGGGTAGTGTAATGACTGACTGACAGATAGACAGAAAGGCAGAAAGAGAGAGGGGGCCTAGATGGACCCAGAGGGGAATGTGCTTCTTATTTATGCACTCTGAGGAACTCCCACAATACGCCTGGTTAATAGTTGATCCCCCAGCCCGGGACAACCTGAGAGTTCCAATCAGCTGGGTTAATTAATAGTTGATCCCCAGCCAACCTGAGAGTTCTAATCAATAGTCATAAAGATGTGTGGATAACAGATTGCTGACAAGCTGTTGTACTTTATCCTTCCTTCCTGTTTCTGGATGGAAGATCTTTCCCTGTATAAAGTGTTGAAATCTTTCCCTGTATAAAGTGGAAGGGGAACCGTCTCACCCTCCCTCCCTGGTGTTTCCTACGGGCTGAAAGGGGAACCGCCCCTCCCTCCCTGGTGTTTCCTACGGGGCTGAAAGGGGAACCGCCCCTCCCTCCCTGGTGTTTCCTACAGGGCAGCAAGGTGAACCGCCCCTCCCTCCCTGGTGTTTCCTACGGGGCTGAAAGGGGAACCGCCCCTCCCTCCCTGGTGTTTCCTACAGGGCAGCAAGGGAACTGCCCCTCCTCCCTGGTGTTTCCACGGGGCAGCAAGGGGAACCGCCCTCCATCCCTGGTGTTTCCTACGGGGCTGAAAGGGGAACCACCCCTCCCTGGTGTTTCCTACAGGACAGCAAGGGGAACTGCCCCTCCCTCCCTGGTGTTTATAGAATATTCAGGATTTCATTGGATAACTGTCGATAGACGTAATATAAACCAACCATTAGTCTTGAAATCTTTGGTTGTTTAGTACACGACATGTGAATCCTTGAAGAGGTGGGTGGGGCTTAAGAGGGTGGGAACGACGCTGAATGGGTGTAGACCAAGAAGAGCTTTCCAGTAGGTGTACCAAAAATCATTCAAGAGCCATTTCCTCAAAAGTGAGTTTTCAAGTTTATCAACTTTCAAAGCAGAATTACTTTCTCATTGTTCCTCTGTAGTGTATGATATACCAGTAGTTCTGAATCTCTACTTTTATCGGATGTAAAAAACACTATTTGCTTGCTACATCAGTCCAAATCGAGCTGGTCAGTCACAATAACAACTGCAACACGTTCTAAAAAATATATATATAATTGAATGAAAAGGAGTCATTTTCTATTTTGACCGTAGTTACTGAGATATTGTCCTTTTTTTATAGAAATCCAGTGCATCCTTCTGTAAAGAAGGAAACTGTGTCAGATTTCCAATAACCAACTGAAGGTAAAGAGCAGGAACATATTGTGGAGAAACTGAAGGTAAAGAGCAGGAACATATTGGAGAGAAACTGAAGGTAAAGAGCAGGAACACATTGGGGAGAAACTGAAGGTAAAGAGCAGGAACATATTGGGGAGAAACTGAAGGTAAAGAGCAGGAACATATTGTGGAGATTGGAAACTGAAGGTAAAGAGCAGGAACATATTGTGGAGAAACTGAAGGTAAAGAGCAGGAACATATTGTGGAGAAACTGAAGGTAAAGAGCAGGAACATATTGGGGAGAAACTGAAGGTAAAGAGCAGGAACATATTGTGGAGAAACTGAAGGTAAAGAGCAGGAACATATTGTGGAGATTGGAAACTGAAGGTAAAGAGCAGGAACATATTGTGGAGATTGGAAACTGAAGGTAAAGAGCAGGAACATATTGTGGAGAAACTGAAGGTAAAGAGCAGGAACATATTGTGGAGATTGGAAACTGAAGGTAAAGAGCAGGAACATATTGTGGAGATTGGAAACTGAAGGTAAAGAGCAGGAACATATTGTGGAGAAACTGAAGGTAAAGAGCAGGAACATATTGGAGAGAAACTGAAGGTAAAGAGGAGGAACATATTGTGGAGAAACTGAAGGTAAAGAGCAGGAACATATTGGGGAGAAACTGAAGGTAAAGAGCAGGAACATATTGTGGAGATTGGAAACTGAAGGTAAAGAGCAGGAGAAACTGAAGGTAAAGAGCAGGAACATATTGTGGAGAAACTGAAGGTAAAAGAGCAGGAACATATTGTGGAGAAACTGAAGGTAAAAAGAACATAGGAAACATATTGTGGAGATTGGAAACTGAAGGTAAAGAGCAGGAACATATTGTGGAGATTGGAAACTGAAGGTAAAGAGCAGGAACATATTGTGGAGAAACTGAAGGTAAAGAGCAGGAACATATTGGGGAGAAACTGAAGGTAAAGAGCAGGAACATATTGTGGAGAAACTGAAGGTAAAGAGCAGGAACATATTGGGGAGAAACTGAAGGTAAAGAGCAGGAACATATTGTGGAGATTGGAAACTGAAGGTAAAGAGCAGGAACATATTGTGGAGATTGGAAACTGAAGGTAAAGAGCAGGAACATATTGTGGAGAAACTGAAGGTAAAGAGCAGGAACATATTGGGGAGAAACTGAAGGTAAAGAGCAGGAACATATTGTGGAGATTGGAAACTGAAGGTAAAGAGCAGGAACATATTGAGGAGATTGGAAACTGAAGGTAAAGAGCAGGAACATATTGTGGAGATTGGAAACTGAAGGTAAAGAGCAGGAACATATTGTGGAGATTGGAAACTGAAGGTAAAGAGCAGGAACATATTGAGGAGATTGGAAACTGAAGGTAAAGAGCAGGAACATATTGTGGAGATTGGAAACTGAAGGTAAAGAGCAGGAACATATTGTGGAGATTGGAAACTGAAGGTAAAGAGCAGGAACATATTGTGGAGATTGGAAACTGAAGGTAAAGAGCAGGAACATATTGTGGAGAAACTGAAGGTAAAGAACAGGAACATATTGGGGAGAAACTGAAGGTAAAGAGCAGGAACATATTGTGGAGATTGGAAACTGAAGGTAAAGAGCAGGAACATATTGAGGAGATTGGAAACTGAAGGTAAAGAGCAGGAACATATTGTGGAGATTGGAAACTGAAGGTAAAGAGCAGGAACATATTGTGGAGATTGGAAACTGAAGGTAAAGAGCAGGAACATATTGAGGAGATTGGAAACTGAAGGTAAAGAGCAGGAACATATTGTGGAGATTGGAAACTGAAGGTAAAGAGCAGGAACATATTGTGGAGATTGGAAACTGAAGGTAAAGAGCAGGAACATATTGTGGAGATTGGAAACTGAAGGTAAAGAGCAGGAACGTATTGGAAACTGAAGGTAAAGAGCAGGAACATATTGTGGAGATTGGAAACTGAAGGTAAAGAGCAGGAACATATTGTGGAGAAACTGAAGGTAAAGAGCAGGAACATATTGTGGAGAAACTGAAGGTAAAGAGCAGGAACATATTGGGGAGAAACTGAAGGTAAAGAGCAGGAACATATTGTGGAGAAACTGAAGGTAAAGAGCAGGAACATATTGTGGAGAAACTGAAGGTAAAGAGCAGGAACACATTGGGGAGAAACTGAAGGTAAAGAGCAGGAACATATTGTGGAGAAACTGAAGGTAAAGAGCAGGAACATATTGTGGAGAAACTGAAGGTAAAGAGCAGGAACATATTGTGGAGATTGGAAACTGAAGGTAAAGAGCAGGAACATATTGGGGAGAAACTGAAGGTAAAGAGCAGGAACATATTGGAGAGAAACTGAAGGTAAAGAGCAGGAACATATTGTGGAGAAACTGAAGGTAAAGAGCAGGAACATATTGTGGAGAAACTGAAGGTAAAGAGCAGGAACATATTGGAGAGAAACTGAAGGTAAAGAGCAGGAACATATTGTGGAGAAACTGAAGGTAAAGAGCAGGAACATATTGTGGAGAAACTGAAGGTAAAGAGCAGGAACATATTGTGGAGAAACTGAAGGTAAAGAGCAGGAACATATTGTGGAGAAACTGAAGGTAAAGAGCAGGAACATATTGTGGAGATTGGAAACTGAAGGTAAAGAGCAGGAACATATTGTGGAGATTGGAAACTGAAGGTAAAGAGCAGGAACATATTGTGGAGATTGGAAACTGAAGGTAAAGAGCAGGAACACATTGGGGAGAAACTGAAGGTAAAGAGCAGGAACATATTGTGGAGATTGGAAACTGAAGGTAAAGAGCAGGAACGTATTGGAAACTGAAGGTAAAGAGCAGGAACACATTGGGGAGAAACTGAAGGTAAAGAGCAGGAACATATTGTGGAGAAACTGAAGGTAAAGAGCAGGAACATATTGTGGAGATTGGAAACTGAAGGTAAAGAGCAGGAACATATTGTGGAGATTGGAAACTGAAGGTAAAGAGCAGGAACACATTGGGGAGAAACTGAAGGTAAAGAGCAGGAACATATTGTGGAGATTGGAAACTGAAGGTAAAGAGCAGGAACATATTGTGGAGATTGGAAACTGAAGGTAAAGAGCAGGAACACATTGGGGAGAAACTGAAGGTAAAGAGCAGGAACATATTGGGGAGAAACTGAAGGTAAAGAGCAGGAACATATTGTGGAGAAACTGAAGGTAAAGAGCAGGAACATATTGTGGAGATTGGAAACTGAAGGTAAAGAGCAGGAACATATTGGGGAGAAACTGAAGGTAAAGAGCAGGAACATATTGTGGAGAAACTGAAGGTAAAGAGCAGGAACATATTGTGGAGAAACTGAAGGTAAAGAGCAGGAACATATTGTGGAGAAACTGAAGGTAAAGAGCAGGAACATATTGAGAGAAACTGAAGGTAAAGAGCAGGAACATATTGTGGAGAAACTGAAGGTAAAGAGCAGGAACATATTGTGGAGAAACTGAAGGTAAAGAGCAGGAACATATTGTGGAGAAACTGAAGGTAAAGAGCAGGAACATATTGAGAGAGGAAACTGAAGGTAAAGAGCAGGAACATATTGTGGAGATTTGAAACTGAAGGTAAAGAGCAGGAACACATTGGGGAGAAACTGAAGGTAAAGAGCAGGAACATATTGTGGAGATTGGAAACTGAAGGTAAAGAGCAGGAACGTATTGAAACTGAAGGTAAAGAGCAGGAACATATTGTGGAGAAACTGAAGGTAAAGAGCAGGAACATATTGTGGAGAAACTGAAGGTAAAGAGCAGGAACATATTGGAAACTGAAGGTAAAGAGCAGGAACATATTGGAAACTGAAGGTAAAGAGCAGGAACATATTGGAAACTGAAGGTAAAGAGCAGGAACATATTGTGGAGAAACTGAAGGTAAAGAGCAGGAACATATTGTGGAGAAACTGAAGGTAAAGAGCAGGAACATATTGTGGAGATTGGAAACTGAAGGTAAAGAGCAGGAACACATTGGGAGAAACTGAAGGTAAAGAGCAGGAACATATTGTGGAGATTGGAAACTGAAGGTAAAGAGCAGGAACACATTGGGGAGAAACTGAAGGTAAAGAGCAGGAACATATTGTGGAGATTGGAAACTGAAGGTAAAGAGCAGGAACGTATTGGAAACTGAAGGTAAAGAGCAGGAACATATTGTGGAGATTGGAAACTGAAGGTAAAGAGCAGGAACATATTGGAGAGAAACTGAAGGTAAAGAGCAGGAACATATTGTGGAGATTGGAAACTGAAGGTAAAGAGCAGGAACATATTGAGAGATTGGAAACTGAAGGTAAAGAGCAGGAACATATTGTGGAGATTGGAAACTGAAGGTAAAGAGCAGGAACGTATTGGAAACTGAAGGTAAAGAGCGGGAACATATTGGAGAGAAACTGAAGGTAAAGAGCAGGAACATATTGTGGAGATTGGAAACTGAAGGTAAAGAGCAGGAACATATTGTGGAGATTGGAAACTGAAGGTAACGAGCAGGAACATATTGGAGAGAAACTGAAGGTAAAGAGCAGGAACATATTGTGGAGATTGGAAACTGAAGGTAAAGAGCAGGAACATATTGTGGAGAAACTGAAGGTAAAGAGCAGGAACATATTGTGGAGAAACTGAAGGTAAAGAGCAGGAACATATTGTGGAGATTGGAAACTGAAGGTAAAGAGCAGGAACATATTGTGGAGAAACTGAAGGTAAAGAGCAGGAACATATTGGAGAGATTGGAAACTGAAGGTAAAGAGCAGGAACACATTGGGGAGAAACTGAAGGTAAAGAGCAGGAACATATTGTGGAGAAACTGAAGGTAAAGAGCAGGAACATATTGGAGAGATTGGAAACTGAAGGTAAAGAGCAGGAACACATTGGGGAGAAACTGAAGGTAAAGAGCAGGAACATATTGGGGAGAAACTGAAGGTAAAGAGCAGGAACATATTGGGGAGAAACTGAAGGTAAAGAGCAGGAACATATTGTGGAGAAACTGAAGGTAAAGAGCAGGAACATATTGTGGAGATTGGAAACTGAAGGTAAAGAGCAGGAACATATTGTGGAGAAACTGAAGGTAAAGAGCAGGAACATATTGTGGAGAAACTGAAGGTAAAGAGCAGGAACATATTGTGGAGAAACTGAAGGTAAAGAGCAGGAACATATTGTGGAGAAACTGAAGGTAAAGAGCAGGAACATATTGGAGAGATTGGAAACTGAAGGTAAAGAGCAGGAACATATTGTGGAGATTTGAAACTGAAGGTAAAGAGCAGGAACACATTGGGGAGAAACTGAAGGTAAAGAGCAGGAACATATTGTGGAGATTGGAAACTGAAGGTAAAGAGCAGGAACGTATTGGAAACTGAAGGTAAAGAGCAGGAACATATTGTGGAGAAACTGAAGGTAAAGAGCAGGAACATATTGTGGAGAAACTGAAGGTAAAGAGCAGGAACATATTGGAAACTGAAGGTAAAGAGCAGGAACATATTGGAAACTGAAGGTAAAGAGCAGGAACATATTGGAAACTGAAGGTAAAGAGCAGGAACATATTGTGGAGAAACTGAAGGTAAAGAGCAGGAACATATTGTGGAGAAACTGAAGGTAAAGAGCAGGAACATATTGTGGAGATTGGAAACTGAAGGTAAAGAGCAGGAACACATTGGGGAGAAACTGAAGGTAAAGAGCAGGAACATATTGTGGAGATTGGAAACTGAAGGTAAAGAGCAGGAACACATTGGGGAGAAACTGAAGGTAAAGAGCAGGAACATATTGTGGAGATTGGAAACTGAAGGTAAAGAGCAGGAACGTGTTGGAAACTGAAGGTAAAGAGCAGGAACATATTGTGGAGATTGGAAACTGAAGGTAAAGAGCAGGAACATATTGGAGAGAAACAGAAGGTAAAGAGCAGGAACATATTGTGGAGATTGGAAACTGAAGGTAAAGAGCAGGAACATATTGGAGAGATTGGAAACTGAAGGTAAAGAGCAGGAACATATTGTGGAGATTGGAAACTGAAGGTAAAGAGCAGGAACGTATTGGAAACGGAAGGTAAAGAGCGGGAACATATTGGAGAGAAACTGAAGGTAAAGAGCAGGAACATATTGTGGAGATTGGAAACTGAAGGTAAAGAGCAGGAACATATTGTGGAGATTGGAAACTGAAGGTAACGAGCAGGAACATATTGGAGAGAAACTGAAGGTAAAGAGCAGGAACATATTGTGGAGATTGGAAACTGAAGGTAAAGAGCAGGAACATATTGTGGAGAAACTGAAGGTAAAGAGCAGGAACATATTGTGGAGAAACTGAAGGTAAAGAGCAGGAACATATTGTGGAGATTGGAAACTGAAGGTAAAGAGCAGGAACATATTGTGGAGAAACTGAAGGTAAAGAGCAGGAACATATTGGAGAGATTGGAAACTGAAGGTAAAGAGCAGGAACACATTGGGGAGAAACTGAAGGTAAAGAGCAGGAACATATTGTGGAGAAACTGAAGGTAAAGAGCAGGAACATATTGGAGAGATTGGAAACTGAAGGTAAAGAGCAGGAACACATTGGGGAGAAACTGAAGGTAAAGAGCAGGAACATATTGGGGAGAAACTGAAGGTAAAGAGCAGGAACATATTGGAGAGAAACTGAAGGTAAAGAGCAGGAACATATTGTGGAGCTTGGAAACTGAAGGTAAAGAGCAGGAACATATTGTGGAGATTGGAAACTGAAGGTAAAGAGCAGGAACATATTGTGGAGAAACTGAAGGTAAAGAGCAGGAACATATTGTGGAGAAACTGAAGGTAAAGAGCAGGAACATATTGGAGAGAAACTGAAGGTAAAGAGCAGGAACATATTGGGAGAAACTGAAGGTAAAGAGCAGGAACATATTGGGGAGATTGGAAACTGAAGGTAAAGAGCAGGAACATATTGTGGAGATTGGAAACTGAAGGTAAAGAGCAGGAACATATTATGGAGATTGGAAACTGAAGGTAAAGAGCAGGGATTGGAAACTGAAGGTAAAGAGCAGGAACATATTGTGGAGATTGGAAACTGAAGGTAAAGAGCAGGAACGTATTGGAAACTGAAGGTAAAGAGCAGGAACATATTGTGGAGAAACTGAAGGTAAAGAGCAGGAACACATTGTGGAGAAACTGAAGGTAAAGAGCAGGAACACATTGGGGAGATTGGAAACTGAAGGTAAAGAGCAGGAACATATTGTGGAGATTGGAAACTGAAGGTAAAGAGGAGGAACATATTGTGGAGATTGGAAACTGAAGGTAAAGAGCAGGAACATATTGGGGAGAAACTGAAGGTAAAGAGCAGGAACATATTGTGGAGAAACTGAAGGTAAAGAGCAGGAACATATTGTGGAGATTGGAAACTGAAGGTAAAGAGCAGGAACATATTGTGGAGAGAAACTGAAGGTAAAGAGCAGGAACATATTGTGGAGATTGGAAACTGAAGGTAAAGAGCAGGAAACTGAAGGTAAAGAGCAGGAACAATTGGGGAGAAACTGAAGGGAACATATTGTGGAGATTGGAAACTGAAGGTAAAGAGCAGGAACATATTGTGGAGAAACTGAAGGTAAAGAGCAGGAACATATTGTGGAGAAACTGAAGGTAAAGAGCAGGAACATATTGGGAGAAACTGAAGGTAAAGAGCAGGAACATATTGTGGAGAAACTGAAGGTAAAGAGCAGGAACATATTGTGGAGATTGGAAACTGAAGGTAAAGAGCAGGAACATATTGTGGAGAAACTGAAGGTAAAGAGCAGGAACATATTGGGGAGAAACTGAAGGTAAAGAGCAGGAACATATTGTGGAGAAACTGAAGGTAAAGAGCAGGAACATATTGTGGAGATTGGAAACTGAAGGTAAAGAGCAGGAACATATTGGAGAGAAACTGAAGGTAAAGACCAGGAACATATTGGAGAGAAACTGAAGGTAAAGACCAGGAACATATTGGGGAGAAACTGAAGGTAAAGAGCAGGAACATATTGGAGAGAAACTGAAGGTAAAGACCAGGAACATATTGGGGAGAAACTGAAGGTAAAGAGCAGGAACATATTGGAGAGAAACTGAAGGTAAAGAGCAGGAACATATTGTGGAGAAACTGAAGGTAAAGAGCAGGAACATATTGTGGAGATTGGAAACTGAAGGTAAAGAGCAGGAACATATTGTGGAGAAACTGAAGGTAAAGAGCAGGAACATATTGTGGAGAAACTGAAGGTAAAGAGCAGGAACATATTGGAGAGATTGGAAACTGAAGGTAAAGAGCAGGAACATATTGTGGAGATTGAAACTGAAGGTAAAGAGCAGGAACATATTGTGGAGATTGGAAACTGAAGGTAAAGAACAGGAACGTATTGGAAACTGAAGGTAAAGAGCAGGAACATATTGGGGAGAAACTGAAGGTAAAGAGCAGGAACATATTGGGGAGAAACTGAAGGTAAAGAGCAGGAACATATTGTGGAGAAACTGAAGGTAAAGAGCAGGAACATATTGTGGAGATTGGAAACTGAAGGTAAAGACCAGGAACATATTGTGGAGATTGGAAACTGAAGGTAAAGAGCAGGAACATATTGTGGAGATTGGAAACTGAAGGTAAAGACCAGGAACATATTGTGGAGATTGGAAACTGAAGGTAAAGAGCAGGAACATATTGTGGAGATTGGAAACTGAAGGTAAAGAGCAGGAACACATTGGGGAGAAACTGAAGGTAAAGAGCAGGATCATATTGTGGAGAAACTGAAGGTAAAGAGCAGGAACATATTGGAGAGATTGGAAACTGAAGGTAAAGAGCAGGAACATATTGTGGAGAAACTGAAGGTAAAGAGCAGGAACATATTGGGGAGAAACTGAAGGTAAAGAGCAGGAACATATTGGAGAGATTGGAAACTGAAGGTAAAGAGCAGGAACATATTGTGGAGCTTGGAAACTGAAGGTAAAGAGCAGGAACATATTGTGGAGATTGGAAACTGAAGGTAAAGAGCAGGAACATATTGTGGAGAAACTGAAGGTAAAGAGCAGGAACATATTGTGGAGAAACTGAAGGTAAAGAGCAGGAACATATTGTGGAGAAACTGAAGGTAAAGAGCAGGAACATATTGGAGAGATTGGAAACTGAAGGTAAAGAGCAGGAACATATTGTGGAGATTGGAAACTGAAGGTAAAGAGCAGGAACATATTGTGGAGATTGGAAACTGAAGGTAAAGAGCAGGAACGTATTGGAAACTGAAGGTAAAGAGCAGGAACATATTGTGGAGATTGGAAACTGAAGGTAAAGAGCAGGAACGTATTGGAAACTGAAGGTAAAGAGCAGGAACATATTGTGGAGAAACTGAAGGTAAAGAGCAGGAACACATTGTGGAGAAACTGAAGGTAAAGAGCAGGAACACATTGTGGAGATTGGAAACTGAAGGTAAAGAGCAGGAACATATTGTGGAGATTGGAAACTGAAGGTAAAGAGGAGGAACATATTGTGGAGATTGGAAACTGAAGGTAAAGAGCAGGAACATATTGGAGAGAAACTGAAGGTAAAGACCAGGAACATATTGGAGAGAAACTGAAGGTAAAGAGCAGGAACATATTGGAGAGAAACTGAAGGTAAAGAGCAGGAACATATTGTGGAGATTGGAAACTGAAGGTAAAGAGCAGGAACATATTGTGGAGAAACTGAAGGTAAAGAGCAGGAACATATTGTGGAGAAACTGAAGGTAAAGAGCAGGAACATATTGGAGAGATTGGAAACTGAAGGTAAAGAGCAGGAACATATTGTGGAGATTGGAAACTGAAGGTAAAGAGCAGGAACATATTGTGGAGATTGGAAACTGAAGGTAAAGAGCAGGAACGTATTGGAAACTGAAGGTAAAGAGCAGGAACATATTGGGGAGAAACTGAAGGTAAAGAGCAGGAACATATTGTGGAGATTGGAAACTGAAGGTAAAGAGCAGGAACATATTGTGGAGATTGGAAACTGAAGGTAAAGAGCAGGAACATATTGTGGAGAAACTGAAGGTAAAGAGCAGGAACATATTGTGGAGAAACTGAAGGTAAAGAGCAGGAACATATTGGGGAGAAACTGAAGGTAAAGAGCAGGAACATATTGTGGAGATTGGAAACTGAAGGTAAAGAGCAGGAACATATTGGAGAGAAACTGAAGGTAAAGACCAGGAACATATTGGAGAGAAACTGAAGGTAAAGACCAGGAACATATTGGGGAGAAACTGAAGGTAAAGAGCAGGAACATATTGGAGAGAAACTGAAGGTAAAGAGCAGGAACATATTGTGGAGAAACTGAAGGTAAAGAGCAGGAACATATTGTGGAGATTGGAAACTGAAGGTAAAGAGCAGAAACATATTGTGGAGAAACTGAAGGTAAAGAGCAGGAACATATTGTGGAGAAACTGAAGGTAAAGAGCAGGAACATATTGTGGAGAAACTGAAGGTAAAGAGCAGGAACATATTGTGGAGATTGGAAACTGAAGGTAAAGAGCAGGAACATATTGTGGAGAAACTGAAGGTAAAGAGCAGGAACATATTGTGGAGAAACTGAAGGTAAAGAGCAGGAACATATTGGAGAGATTGGAAACTGAAGGTAAAGAGCAGGAACATATTGTGGAGATTGGAAACTGAAGGTAAAGAGCAGGAACATATTGTGGAGATTGGAAACTGAAGGTAAAGAACAGGAACGTATTGGAAACTGAAGGTAAAGAGCAGGAACATATTGGGGAGAAACTGAAGGTAAAGAGCAGGAACATATTGGGGAGAAACTGAAGGTAAAGAGCAGGAACATATTGTGGAGAAACTGAAGGTAAAGAGCAGGAACATATTGTGGAGATTGGAAACTGAAGGTAAAGACCAGGAACATATTGTGGAGATTGGAAACTGACGGTAAAGAGCAGGAACATATTGTGGAGATTGGAAACTGAAGGTAAAGACCAGGAACATATTGTGGAGATTGGAAACTGAAGGTAAAGAGCAGGAACATATTGTGGAGATTGGAAACTGAAGGTAAAGAGCAGGAACACATTGGGGAGAAACTGAAGGTAAAGAGCAGGATCATATTGTGGAGAAACTGAAGGTAAAGAGCAGGAACATATTGGAGAGATTGGAAACTGAAGGTAAAGAGCAGGAACATATTGTGGAGAAACTGAAGGTAAAGAGCAGGAACATATTGGGGAGAAACTGAAGGTAAAGAGCAGGAACATATTGGAGAGATTGGAAACTGAAGGTAAAGAGCAGGAACATATTGTGGAGCTTGGAAACTGAAGGTAAAGAGCAGGAACATATTGTGGAGATTGGAAACTGAAGGTAAAGAGCAGGAACATATTGTGGAGAAACTGAAGGTAAAGAGCAGGAACATATTGTGGAGAAACTGAAGGTAAAGAGCAGGAACATATTGTGGAGAAACTGAAGGTAAAGAGCAGGAACATATTGGAGAGATTGGAAACTGAAGGTAAAGAGCAGGAACATATTGTGGAGATTGGAAACTGAAGGTAAAGAGCAGGAACATATTGTGGAGATTGGAAACTGAAGGTAAAGAGCAGGAACGTATTGGAAACTGAAGGTAAAGAGCAGGAACATATTGTGGAGATTGGAAACTGAAGGTAAAGAGCAGGAACGTATTGGAAACTGAAGGTAAAGAGCAGGAACATATTGTGGAGAAACTGAAGGTAAAGAGCAGGAACACATTGTGGAGAAACTGAAGGTAAAGAGCAGGAACATATTGTGGAGATTGGAAACTGAAGGTAAAGAGCAGGAACATATTGTGGAGATTGGAAACTGAAGGTAAAGAGGAGGAACATATTGTGGAGATTGGAAACTGAAGGTAAAGAGCAGGAACATATTGGAGAGAAACTGAAGGTAAAGACCAGGAACATATTGGAGAGAAACTGAAGGTAAAGAGCAGGAACATATTGGAGAGAAACTGAAGGTAAAGAGCAGGAACATATTGTGGAGATTGGAAACTGAAGGTAAAGAGCAGGAACATATTGTGGAGAAACTGAAGGTAAAGAGCAGGAACATATTGTGGAGAAACTGAAGGTAAAGAGCAGGAACATATTGGAGAGATTGGAAACTGAAGGTAAAGAGCAGGAACATATTGTGGAGATTGGAAACTGAAGGTAAAGAGCAGGAACATATTGTGGAGATTGGAAACTGAAGGTAAAGAGCAGGAACGTATTGGAAACTGAAGGTAAAGAGCAGGAACATATTGGGGAGAAACTGAAGGTAAAGAGCAGGAACATATTGTGGAGATTGGAAACTGAAGGTAAAGAGCAGGAACATATTGTGGAGATTGGAAACTGAAGGTAAAGAGCAGGAACATATTGTGGAGAAACTGAAGGTAAAGAGCAGGAACATATTGTGGAGAAACTGAAGGTAAAGAGCAGGAACATATTGGGGAGAAACTGAAGGTAAAGAGCAGGAACATATTGTGGAGATTGGAAACTGAAGGTAAAGAGCAGGAACATATTGGAGAGAAACTGAAGGTAAAGACCAGGAACATATTGGAGAGAAACTGAAGGTAAAGACCAGGAACATATTGGGGAGAAACTGAAGGTAAAGAGCAGGAACATATTGGAGAGAAACTGAAGGTAAAGAGCAGGAACATATTGTGGAGAAACTGAAGGTAAAGAGCAGGAACATATTGTGGAGATTGGAAACTGAAGGTAAAGAGCAGAAACATATTGTGGAGAAACTGAAGGTAAAGAGCAGGAACATATTGTGGAGAAACTGAAGGTAAAGAGCAGGAACACATTGTGGAGAAACTGAAGGTAAAGAGCAGGAACATATTGTGGAGATTGGAAACTGAAGGTAAAGAGGAGGAACATATTGTGGAGATTGGAAACTGAAGGTAAAGAGCAGGAACATATTGGAGAGAAACTGAAGGTAAAGACCAGGAACTTATTGGAGAGAAACTGAAGGTAAAGAGCAGGAACATATTGGAGAGAAACTGAAGGTAAAGAGCAGGAACATATTGTGGAGATTGGAAACTGAAGGTAAAGAGCAGGAACATATTGTGGAGAAACTGAAGGTAAAGAGCAGGAACATATTGTGGAGAAACTGAAGGTAAAGAGCAGGAACATATTGGAGAGATTGGAAACTGAAGGTAAAGAGCAGGAACATATTGTGGAGATTGGAAACTGAAGGTAAAGAGCAGGAACACATTGGGGAGAAACTGAAGGTAAAGAGCAGGAACATATTGTGGAGAAACTGAAGGTAAAGAGCAGGAACATATTGGAGAGATTGGAAACTGAAGGTAAAGAGCAGGAACATATTGTGGAGATTGGAAACTGAAGGTAAAGAGCAGGAACATATTGTGGAGATTGGAAACTGAAGGTAAAGAGCAGGAACATATTGTGGAGATTGGAAACTGAAGGTAAAGAGCAGGAACATATTGTGGAGAAACTGAAGGTAAAGAGCAGGAACATATTGTGGAGAAACTGAAGGTAAAGAGCAGGAACATATTGTGGAGAAACTGAAGGTAAAGAGCAGGAACATATTGTGGAGAAACTGAAGGTAAAGAGCAGGAACATATTGGGGAGAAACTGAAGGTAAAGAGCAGGAACATATTGTGGAGATTGGAAACTGAAGGTAAAGAGCAGGAACATATTGTGGAGAAACTGAAGGTAAAGAGCAGGAACATATTGTGGAGAAACTGAAGGTAAAGAGCAGGAACATATTGGGGAGAAACTGAAGGTAAAGAGCAGTAACATATTGTGGAGAAACTGAAGGTAAAGAGCAGGAACATATTGTGGAGATTGGAAACTGAAGGTAAAGAGCAGGAACATATTGGGGAGAAACTGAAGGTAAAGAGCAGGAACATATTGTGGAGATTGGAAACTGAAGGTAAAGAGGAGGAACATATTGTGGAGATTGGAAACTGAAGGTAAAGAGCAGGAACATATTGGAGAGAAACTGAAGGTAAAGACCAGGAACATATTGGAGAGAAACTGAAGGTAAAGACCAGGAACATATTGGGGAGAAACTGAAGGTAAAGAGCAGGAACATATTGGAGAGAAACTGAAGGTAAAGAGCAGGAACACATTGGAGAGAAACTGAAGGTAAAGAGCAGGAACATATTGTGGAGATTGGAAACTGAAGGTAAAGAGCAGGAACACATTGGGGAGAAACTGAAGGTAAAGAGCAGGAACATATTGTGGAGAAACTGAAGGTAAAGAGCAGGAACATATTGGAGAGATTGGAAACTGAAGGTAAAGAGCAGGAACATATTGTGGAGAAACTGAAGGTAAAGAGCAGGAACACATTGGGGAGAAACTGAAGGTAAAGAGCAGGAACATATTGTGGAGATTGGAAACTGAAGGTAAAGAGCAGGAACATATTGTGGAGATTGGAAACTGAAGGTAAAGAGCAGGAACGTATTGGATACTGAAGGTAAAGAGCAGGAACATATTGGGGAGAAACTGAAGGTAAAGAGCAGGAACATATTGTGGAGATTGGAAACTGAAGGTAAAGAGCAGGAACATATTGTGGAGATTGGAAACTGAAGGTAAAGAGCAGGAACATATTGTGGAGAAACTGAAGGTAAAGAGCAGGAACATATTGTGGAGAAACTGAAGGTAAAGAGCAGGAACACATTGTGGAGATTGGAAACTGAAGGTAAAGAGCAGGAACATATTGTGGAGATTGGAAACTGAAGGTAAAGACCAGGAACATATTGTGGAGATTGGAAACTGACGGTAAAGAGCAGGAACATATTGTGGAGATTGGAAACTGAAGGTAAAGACCAGGAACATATTGTGGAGATTGGAAACTGAAGGTAAAGAGCAGGAACATATTGTGGAGATTGGAAACTGAAGGTAAAGAGCAGGAACATATTGTGGAGATTGGAAACTGAAGGTAAAGAGCAGGAACATATTGTGGAGAAACTGAAGGTAAAGAGCAGGAACATATTGTGGAGAAACTGAAGGTAAAGAGCAGGAACACATTGGGGAGATTGGAAACTGAAGGTAAAGAGCAGGAATATATTGGGGAGAAACTGAAGGTAAAGAGCAGGAACATATTGGAGAGATTGGAAACTGAAGGTAAAGACCAGGAACATATTGTGGAGATTGGAAACTGAAGGTAAAGACCAGGAACATATTGTGGAGAAACTGAAGGTAAAGAGCAGGAACATATTGTGGAGAAACTGAAGGTAAAGAGCAGGAACACATTGGGGAGAAACTGAAGGTAAAGAGCAGGAACACATTGGGGAGAAACTGAAGGTAAAGAGCAGGAACATATTGTGGAGAAACTGAAGGTAAAGAGCAGGAACATATTGTGGAGAAACTGAAGGTAAAGAGCAGGAACATATTGTGGAGATTGGAAACTGAAGGTAAAGAGCAGGAACATATTGTGGAGATTGGAAACTGAAGGTAAAGAGCAGGAACATATTGTGGAGAAACTGAAGGTAAAGAGCAGGAACATATTGTGGAGAAACTGAAGGTAAAGAGCAGGAACATATTGTGGAGATTGGAAACTGAAGGTAAAGAGCAGGAACATATTGTGGAGATTGGAAACTGAAGGTAAAGAGCAGGAACATATTGGGGAGAAACTGAAGGTAAAGAGCAGGAACATATTGTGGAGATTGGAAACTGAAGGTAAAGACCAGGAACATATTGTGGAGATTGAAAACTGACGATATTAACTGAGCGTTTATTGGCAGACATTAACATGAGAACATGAAAAACTGACAATTCAAAATGGATGCACATGATTAAAGTAACAACATGATTTTGGTCCATTCATCATTATACAGCACATCTCTGTCCCAAATGGCTCCCTTTTCCCTATGGAGTGCACTCTTTTTAAACAGAGCCCTATGTAGCACGCTATACAGGGAATAGGGTTCCATTTGGGACACACAGCCCCATGTTTGTGGTCTGTTTAATACAGTCTGTATATCCCTGATGGTTCAGTAAGCAGTAACACCATTGGCCTGGTCGCACGGTGCTGTAGTGGGGGTATTTCACGTACATTCATTGGCCAACCACTTCACAACATGCTCCTGGTTCTCCGCCACCCATTTGATGTTGGCCGTAGTCCTCTCAATAGCCTGCTCCAGAGCCAGCGTCCCCGAGCCAAACCCCACACGGGCATTGTCCTCTTTAAACTGCTTCAGCTGCAATTATAGAAACATGGTAGAAATCACAATACTGACTCAACAATGTTGTAGTTTCTAACTCATTTGAGATGGAGGAAAACAAGCTCTGCCCCCCCAACAAACAGACCATCCATCCATACATATACCTCTAGTCTAAATTATACCTTATTAAACTGTATCTGTAAACCCCCCCCAACAAACAGACCATCCATCCATACATATACCTCCAGTCTAATTTATACCTTATTAAACTGTATCTGTAACCCCCCCAACAAACAGACCATCCATCCATACATATACCTCTAGTCTAAATTATACCTTATTAAACTGTATCTGTAACCCCCCCAACAAACAGACCATCCATCCATTCATATACCTCTAGTCTAATTTATACCTTATTAAACTGTATCTGTAACCACCCCCCAACAAACAGACCATCCATCCATACATATACCTCTAGTCTAATTTATACCTTATTAAACTGTATCTGTAAACCCCCCCCAACAAACAGACCATCCATCCATTCATCCATTCAGCCCTGATAACTTGCTCTTTATAGATGTAGTTCCACCTAGCCCTGATGACTTACTCTGTATAGATGTAGTTCCACCTAGACTTACTCTGCATAGATGTAGTTCCACCTAGTCTTACTCTGCATATATGTAGTTCCACCTGGACTTACTCTGTATAGATGTAGTTCCACCTAGACTTACTCTGTATAGATGTAGTTCCACCTAGACTTACTCTGTGTAGATGTAGTTCCACCTAGACTTACTATGTATAGATGTAGTTCCACCTAGACGTACACTGTATAGATGTAGTTCCACCTATCCCTGATGACTTACTCTGTATAGATGTAGTTCCACCTAGACTTACTCTGTATAGATGTAGTTCCACCTAGACTTACTCTGTGTAGATGTAGTTCCACCTAGACTTACTCTGTATAGATGTAGTTCCACCTAGACGTACACTGTATAGATGTAGTTCCACCTATCCCTGATGACTTACTCTGTATAGATGTAGTTCCATCTAGACTTACTCTGTGTAGATGTAGTTCCACCTAGACTTACTCTGTATAGATGTAGTTCCACCTAGACTTACTCTGCGTAGATGTAGTTCCACACAGCCCAGGGCTGCTCAACCCTGTTCCTGGAGAGATACTGTCCTGTAGATTTTAACTCCAACCTTGTTCCTGTAGAGATACCGTCCTGTAGGTTTTAACTCCAACCCTGTTCCTGGAGAGCTACCGTAATGTAGGTTTCACCCCAGGTTTTCACCCCTTTGAAAACCTTACAGGAGGGTAGCTCTCCAGGAACAGGGTTAGGATGAAAACCTTACAGGAGGGTAAGCTCTCCAGGAACAGGGTTGGACAGCCCTGATTCAGCTCAAGGCCACAGTACCAACCTGCTTCAGCTCAAAGTCAGTAGAGAATCTCCTGGTCACTCCGTTGATGAGGTTAGAGAATGAGAAGGATCCAGCACCATATCTGCCAGGTACAGAGATGGATTATTATTATCTTAGTGAATAAACATCAGTTTCTCTGATACATGTTCACAGTTACATGATGTCCAATAGCCCCACCTAGACTTACTCTGTACAGATGTAGTTCCACCTAGACTTACTCTGTACAGATGTAGTTCCACCTAGACTTACTCTGTACAGATGTAGTTCCACCTAGACTTACTCTGCATAGATGTAGTTCCACCTAGACTTACTCTGTACAGATGTAGTTCCACCTAGACTTACTCTGCATAGATGTAGTTCCACCTAGACTTACACTGTATAGATGTAGTTCCACCTAGACTTACTCTGCATAGATGTAGTTCCACCTAGACTTACTCTGCATAGATGTAGTTCTACCTAGACTTACTCTGTATAGATATAGCCCCACCTAGACTTACTCTGCATAGATGTAGTTCCACCTAGACTTACTCTGTATAGATGTAGTTCCACCTAGACTTACTCTGCATAGATGTAGTTCCACCTAGACTTACTCTGTACAGATGTAGTTCCACCTAGACTTACTCTGTACAGATGTAGTTCCACCTAGACTTACTCTGCATAGATGTAGTTCCACCTAGACTTACTCTGTACAGATGTAGTTCCACCTAGACTTACTCTGCATAGATGTAGTTCCACCTAGACTTACACTGTATAGATGTAGTTCCACCTAGACTTACTCTGCATAGATGTAGTTCCACCTAGACTTACTCTGCATAGATGTAGTTCTACCTAGACTTACTCTGTATAGATATAGCCCCACCTAGACTTACTCTGCATAGATGTAGTTCCACCTAGACTTACTCTGTATAGATATAGCCCCACCTAGACTTACTCTGTACAGATGTTGTTCCACCTAGACTTACTCTGCATAGATGTAGTTCCACCTAGACTTACTCTGTATAGATGTAGTTCCACCTAGACTTACTCTGCATAGATGTAGTTCCACCTAGACTTACTCTGTACAGATGTAGTTCCACCTAGACTTACTCTGTATAGATGTAGTTCCACCTAGACTTACTCTGCATAGATGTAGTTCCAACTAGACTTACTCTGTATAGATGTAGTTTCACCTAGACTTACTCTGTATAGATGTAGTTCCACCTAGACTTACTCTGTATAGATGTAGTTCCACCTAAACTTACACTGTATAGATGTAGTTCCACCTAGACTTACTCTGTACAGATGTAGTTCCACCTAGACTTACTCTGCATAGATGTAGTTCCACCTAGACTTACTCTGTATAGATGTAGTTCCAACTAGACTTACTCTGCATAGATGTAGTTCCACCTAGACTTACTCTGCATAGATGTAGTTCCACCTAGACTTACTCTGCATAGATGTAGTTCTACCTAGACTTACTCTGTATAGATATAGCCCCACCTAGACTTACTCTGCATAGATGTAGTTCCACCTAGACTTACTCTGTATAGATATAGCCCCACCTAGACTTACTCTGTACAGATGTTGTTCCACCTAGACTTACTCTGCATAGATGTAGTTCCACCTAGACTTACTCTGTATAGATGTAGTTCCACCTAGACTTACTCTGTATAGATGTAGTTCCACCTAAACTTACACTGTATAGATGTAGTTCCACCTAGACTTACTCTGCATAGATGCAGTTCCACCTAGACTTACACTGTATAGATGTAGTTCCACCTAGCCCTGATGACTTACTCTGTATAGATGTAGTTCCACATAGACATACACTGTATAGATGTAGTTCCACCTAGACTTCCTCTGCCTCGATGTAGTTCCACCTAGACTTACTCTGCATAGATGTAGTTCCACCTAGACTTACTCTGTATAGATGTAGTTCCACCTAGCCCTGATGACTTACTCTGTATAGATGTAGTTCCACCTAGCCCTGATGACTTACTCTGCATAGATTTAGTTCCACCTAGTCCTGATGACTTACTCTGTATAGATGTAGTTCCACCTAGACTTACTCTGTACAGATGTAGTTCCACCTAGCCCTGATGACTTACTCTGTATAGATGTAGTTCCACCTAGCCCTGATGACTTCCTCTGCATAGATGTAATTCCATCTAGACTTACTCTGTATAGATGTAGTTCCACCTAGACTTACTCTGTACAGATGTAGTTCCACCTAGCCCTGATGACTTACTCTGTATAGATGTAGTTCCACCTAGCCCTGATGACTTCCTCTGCATAGATGTAGTTCCATCTAGACTTGCTCTGTATAGATTTAGTTCCACCTAGACTTACTCTGTACAGATGTAGTTCCACCTAGCCCTGATGACTTACTCTGTATAGATGTAGTTCCACCTAGACTTACTCTGTATAGATGTAGTTCCACCTAGCCCTGATGACTTACTCTGTATAGATGTAGTTCCACCTAGACTTACTCTGTATAGATGTAGTTTCGCCTAGATTTACTCTGTGTAGATGTAGTTCCACCAAGTCCTTCTGTAGCTCAGTTGGTAGAGCATGGCGCTTGTAACGACAGGGTAGTGGGTTCGATTCGACCCATACGTAGAATGTATGCACACATGACTGTAAGTCGCTTTGGATAAAAGCATCTGCTAAATGGCATATATTATTATTATTATATTATTATATTATTATTATATATTATTATTATATTATTATTATATTATTATATATTACTTACTCTGTATAGATGTAGTTCCATCTAGACTTACTCTGTACAGATGTAGTTCCACCTAGCCCTGATGTCTTACTCTGTATAGATGTAGTTTACATTTACATTTACATTTAAGTCATTTAGCAGACGCTCTTATCCAGAGCGACTTACAGTTCCACCTAGACTTACTCTGTATAGATGTAGTTCCACCTAGCCCTGATGACTTACTCTGTATAGATGTAGTTCCACCTAGCCCTGATGACTTACTCTGCATAGATGCAGTTCCACCTAGCCCTGATGACTTACTCTGTATAGATGTAGTTCCACCTAGCCCTGATGACTTACTCTGTATAGATGTAGTTCCACCTAGCCCTGATGAAGTCCCAGGCCAGGGGCATCCCCACCACGTTACCAGCGATGTAGTTGATGGTGGAGGTGCAGTCCTGCTTTCGGATCTTAGCTGGATCCAGGGAATAATCCAGATACCTGTTTCAACACAAAACAGGAATTTGTGAATCATCTCGAGTGGGATTCTGATGAATCGATAAGTCTGATTTTTTACCTAATGGTGTTGCTCTAAACATGCACAAACACAGCCTTTTAAAAGCGCAGGGCTTGTGATTTTATTTTTACTTTTAGAGGAATAATTGTTCTCATGCAGGAATGATATACAGTACCTTCAGAAAGTATTCACACTCCTTGACTTTTTACAAATGTTGTTGTGTTACAGGCTGAATTTAAAGTCAATTACATTTAGATTGTTTTGCCACTGGCCCACACACAATATCCCATAATATCAAAGAGGAATTATGTTTTTCAAACCAGGTGTGGAAAGCTCTACACACAGCTGTAATCGCTCTTGGAGACCCATAAAGACTCACAGCAGTAATCGCTCTTAGATATTTACCCATAAAGACACACAGCTGTAATCGCTATTAGATATTTACCCATAAAGACACACAGCTGTAATCGCTCTTAGATATTTACCCATAAAGACACACAGCTGTAATCGCTCTTAGATATTTACCCATAAAGACACACAGCTGTAATCGCTCTTAGATATTTACCCATAAAGACACACAGCTGTAATCGCTCTTAGATATTTATCCATAAAGACACACAGCTGTAATCGCTCTTAGACATTTACCCGTAAAGACACACAGCTGTAATCGCTCTTAGACATTTACCCATAAAGACACACAGCTGTAATCACTCTTAGAGATTTACCCATAAAGACACACAGCTGTAATCGCTCTTAGATATTTACCCGTAAAGACACACAGCTGTAATCGCTCTTAGAGACCCATAAAGACACACAGCTGTAATCGCTCTTAGACATTTACCCGTAAAGACACACAGCTGTAATCGCTGCCAAAGATGATTCTAACATGCATTGACTCAGGGGTGTGAATTCTTATGTAAATGTCATTGTGGGGTATTGTGTGTAGATGGGTGAGAAACAAATCAATCTTTAATTCATTTTGAATTCTGTCTGTAACAACAACATGTGGACGAAGGGGTATGAATACTCTCTGGAGGCACATGAGGAGAAAGAGGAAATCTCTACCTATCTATTGATGTAAATATATCCCCCGTCTCATTCCCAATCTGTCCACTAGATAGCAGTAGGAGATCAAATGACTTGTCTTAGCCACTTGAAACCAGTTGCATCTGTTTTGGGTAGTGAGTGAGTCACTGCGCCAAAATGACTGCCATCTTAAAATGACCCTTTCGAGTTACAGAGTGAACCATCTCCAAATAACACTTAGACAGGTGAGGACACGTGTCTTTTCCTGTTGTAAACCAGTGAGACGGATCAACACGTGGAGGATGAATACACGATGATGTGGACAGAGAAGGGAAAGCATTGCTTTACAGTGACCATTAGGTATGAATACACAATGATGTGGACGGAGAAGGGAAAGCATTGTTTTACAGTGACCATTAGGTATGAATACACAATGATGTGGACGGAGAAGGGAAAGCATTGTTTTACAGTGACCATTAGGTATGAATACACAATGATGTGGACAGAGAAGGGAAAGCATTGCTTTACAGTGACCATTAGGTATGAATACACAATGATGTGGACGGAGAAGGGAAAGCATTGTTTTACAGTGACCATTAGGTATGAAGTGGTTCTGAGTGTTAGCTCCTGCTGAGGATTCTGTACCTACCTGTTCAGCAGGGACCTTAGTACAGACCAGGGAGGACCTCAGCTTGGCAGCCTCTGTACCTACCTGTTCAGCAGGGACCTTAGTACAGACCAGGGAGGACCTCAGCTTGGCAGCCTCTGTACCTACCTGTTCAGCAGGGGACCTTAGTACAGACCAGGGAGGACCTCAGCTTGGCAGCCTCTGTACCTACCTGTTCAGCAGGGGACCTTAGTACAGGCCAGGGAGGACCTCAGCTTGGCAGCCTCTGTACCTACCTGTTCAGCAGGGACCTTAGTACAGACCAGGGAGGACCTCAGCTTGGCAGCCTCTGTACCTACCTGTTCAGCAGGGACCTTAGTACAGACCAGGGAGGACCTCAGCTTGGCAGCCTCTGTACCTACCTGTTCAGCAGCCATGGGACCTTAGTACAGGCCAGGGAGGACCTCAGCTTGGCAGCCTCTGTGGCTACTGTGGCGTTCTTGAACATCTGCCAGGCAAAGTCCCATTCCGCCACCCCTCCTGCTGCGATAGCGTTACAGTACACTGTTGTCTTCAGGTTGGGGTGAATCCTGTCCATAAAGAGTTGCATAAACACAAAATCAGCATCATTGAAGAGAAGGAAAACAATCACGTTAATTCTAAACATCCTTAGGGTTTCTGGTATACTTTTCCCATAATTACCAGTTGGAGGAGTCCCAGTTTTCCTACTTATTCCTTCCTGATTCCAGGAATCCTTCAGCTGGGATTTCTGGTAAACCTGGGAAGTTTGGGAAAGACCCAGGATATGGAAACCCAAATAATTGTGCTTCGTACTCACGGGTTGTGGTCTGGGTTCAGCATCCACTCTCTGAACCAATCGCTGGTGAGAACCCTGCAGCGCTCCACTCCCATACGACACGCAAAAGATATGGCGTTGATCTGGTTGTATCTGAGAGATAGGAGAGACAAGAGGGACAGGGCTGTGGAACGGCCTACAACACATGATGGTAATATCTAAGGGTTCATCCCAAATAGCACCCTATTCCCTATGTAGTGCACTCCTTTTGAAAACAGACCGATAATGTGTATTTACTGTTGTAAGAGAAGCGACAGAAAGATATATTTACAAATACAATTATGTATCTTAATTAGTTTAAAATAACATTTAATTTGAAAAGCAGAGTTGTTACTGGTCGTTGTGTCCAGTGGGGACTCTGGTCCAATCAACTGTTATGGTCCTGAAGTACTCAAACAGGGGGGTGATCTGCATCTTCAGGTAACCCTGGGAGACAAACAGTATGAACCAATCAGCCCTGTTGTTTCAGGTAACCCTGGGAGACAAACAGTATGAACCTATCAGCCCTGTTGATTCTGCTAAGCCTGAGAGAAGTACAGTATGAACCAATCAGCCCTGTTGTTTCAGCTAAGCCTGAGAGAAGTACAGTATGAACCAATCAGACCTGTTGATTCTGCTAAGCCTGAGAGAAGTACAGTATGAACCAATCAGACCTGTTGATTCTGCTAAGCCTGAGAGAAGTACAGTATGAACCAATCAGACCTGTTGTTTCTGCTAAGCCTGGGAGAAGTACAGTATGATCCAATCAGACATGTTGATCTTTGTTACGTCCTCTATGTCCTCTGTGTGTTGTTGTTGTTGTCATTTTCTCATGCACTACAACCATAGTCAATAATAGCAGTGTTTCACAATTGTCATCAGCCTCCAGTATTCCAGAGAACATACTGATCTGATTATATTGTGGTTGTATTCGCCTGTGAGACAAATAATGTCATGTTGTAAGCTGTTCTGTCCTTTTCTTACGTACGAAAACTATGTTCAGTTCAACATGATACTAGAGCTGCATGTCTGTCACTAGAGGCCAATATTTCAGACTAAATCATATTATTACTATAGTATATTGTATATTTAGGGTAGCAGAATTACAGTAACCTTTTCAAACATTCCCGGGTTTTGCAGGGAATCTGTAATCCTTCCAACAGGATTTCTGGAAAACCATGAGAATTTAGGGGGACGACAGATCTTTTGCAAATGTAAATGAATGATATATCATATTATAGTGAGAACCCACCTGTAGCACCCCGTATGCCTGTCCACGGTCGAACATGAGGATATAGTAGTTGAGATTCCTGAGAGCTGACTCCCAGGGGATGTAGTCTCTCTCCTGAGACAGGTACCTGGTAATATATAATATAAGAACTGACTCCCAGGGGATGTAGTCTCTCTCCTGAAACAGGTACCTGGTAATATATCATCTGCAGCTGTACATAGTCTATAGGTAAATAGCCCACCCATTTTCACCTACCTCATTCCCATACTGTTTTTATACTGTTTTTATTTATTTACTTTTCTGCTCTTTTGCACACCAATATCTCTACCTGTACATGACCATCTGATCATTTATCACTCCAGTGCTAATCTGCAAAATTGTATTATTCGCCTACCTCCTCATGCCTTTTGCACACATTGTATATAGACTGCCCATTTTTTTCTACTGTGTTATTGACTTGTTAATTGTTTACTCCATGAGTAACTCTGTGTTGTCTGTTCACACTGCTATGCTTTATCTTGGCCAGGTCGCAGTTGCAAATGAGAACTTGTTCTCAACTAGCCTACCTGGTTAAATAAAGGTGAAATAAATAAAAAATATATAAAAAAATCTGTATAGTAGAATATATTACTCTAGTTACCTGGTGGTCCTCAGAGCTAATGTCGTGTTGATCACCTTGGCCCTGGAAACACACAACAATATGACACCACAACCGCATCAGCTTCCAGCTTCCACACAGTTCACCAGGTAATACAGTAGGTGGGGGGGGTAAGAAAGAGCTTTACCTGGCCAGATTAAAGGCATCGTCCACTATTTGAGCTCTGTTAATTAAAGGAATGACCTGCACACAGAAGTTCTGATGTTACATTGCGTCATATGGAATCGTACTCTGATTGGCAATACCCACATACGATTGGATTAATAACGTATACTGACCGTGTGGTCTGTGGTGAGCTGGTTGAGGAGTCGTTCCCAGTTGTCCATGTCGTAGTTAACCCTGTAATAGCCAGACACATTGAGGTTGGCCAGAACCCACTCAGATCCTGCTGTTGTCATGGGGGGGTGTCTATCTGTTGGAGGATTTCAACACACTGGTCACAGAAAGGAAACATTCTGACAGATTTTACAAAATTCACTGGTTTTCCAGAATATCCTGGTTAGAGGATTCCCTGACTTCCCACTAATTCCCAAGGAATTCCATGAAAACTCCACGATTTATGGAAAACAGGGACTTTTTGGGGAAGTTACCATAACAACCTTGGTCCCAAGTTAGGATTCAACACAGAACTTCCTGTTATGATGAACAATAACATGACCTGGCCATGTCCATTAGTCCAGGGACATCTCCACTGATACCCATGGGCCTGTCCATTAGTCATTAGTCCAGGGACATCTCCACTGATACCTATGGGCCTGTCCATTAGTCCAGGGACATCTCCACTGATACCTATGGGCCTGTTCATTAGTCATTAGTCCAGGGACATCTCCACTGATACCTATGGACCTGTCCATTAGTCCAGGGACATCTCCACTGATACCCATGGGCCTGTCCATTAGTCATTAGTCCAGGGACATCTCCACTGATACCCATGGACCTGTCCATTAGTCCAGGGACATCTCCACTGATACCTATGGGCCTGTCCATTAGTCCAGGGACATCTCCACTGATACCTATGGGCCTGTCCATTAGTCCAGGGACATCTCCACTGATACCCATGGGCCTGTCCATTAGTCCAGGAACATCTCCACTGATACCCATGGGCCTGTCCATTAGTCCAGGGACATCTCCACTGATACCTATGGACCTGTCCATTAGTCCAGGGACATCTCCACTGATACCCATGGGCCTGTCCATTAGTCCAGGAACATCTCCACTGATACCCATGGGCCTGTCCATTAGTCCAGGGACATCTCCACTGATACCCATGGGCCTCTTCATTAGTCATTAGTCCAGGGACATCTCCACTGATACCCATGGACCTGTTCATTAGTCATTAGTCCAGGGACATCTCCACTGATACCTATGGACCTGTTTATTAGTCCAGGGACATCTCCACTGATACCCATGGACCTGTTCATTAGTCATTAGTCCAGGGACATCTCCACTGATACCCATGGACCTGTTCATTAGTCATTAGTCCAGGGACATCTCCACTGATACCCATGGACCTGTCCATTAGTCCAGGGACATCTCCACTGATACCCATGGGCCTGTTCATTAGTCCATGGACATCTCCACTGATACCCATGGACCTGTTCATTAGTCATTAGTCCAGGGACATCTCCACTGATACCCATGGACCTGTTCATTAGTCCAGGGACATCTCCACTGATACCTATGGGCCTGTTCATTAGTCATTAGTCCAGGGACATCTCCACTGATACCTATGGGCCTGTCCATTAGTCATTAGTCCAGGGACATCTCCACTGATACCTATGGACCTGTTCATTAGTCCAGGGACATCTCCACTGATACCTATGGACCTGTTCATTAGTCCAGGGACATCTCCACTGATAGTTTGGGCCTGTCCATTAGTCCAGGGACATCTCCACTGATACCCATGGACCTGTTCATTAGTCCAGGGACATCTCCACTGATACCCATGGACCTGTTCATTAGTCCAGGGACATCTCCACTGATACCCATGGACCTGTTCATTAGTCCAGGGACATCTCCACTGATACCTATGGACCTGTTTATTAGTCCAGGGACATCTCCACTGATACCCATGGACCTGTTCATTAGTCCAGGGACATCTCCACTGATACCCATGG
The DNA here is from genome assembly GCF_021184085.1 of Oncorhynchus gorbuscha. NCBI lineage: Eukaryota > Metazoa > Chordata > Actinopteri > Salmoniformes > Salmonidae > Oncorhynchus > Oncorhynchus gorbuscha. The sequence continues at coordinate 33,929 of NW_025746517.1, forward strand.
ACCTGTTCATTAGTCCAGGGACATCTCCACTGATACCCATGGACCTGTTCATTAGTCATTAGTCCAGGGACATCTCCACTGATACCTATGGACCTGTTCATTAGTCCAAGGACATCTCCACTGATACCTATGGACCTGTTCATTAGTCCAGGGACATCTCCACTGATAGTCATGGGCCTGTCCATTAGTCCAGGGACATCTCCACTGATACCCATGGACCTGTTCATTAGTCATTAGTCCAGGGACATCTCCACTGATACCCATGGACCTGTTCATTAGTCATTAGTCCAGGGACATCTCCACTGATACCCATGGACCTGTTCATTAGTCATTAGTCCAGGGACATCTCCACTGATACCCATGGACCTGTTCATTAGTCATTAGTCCAGGGACATCTCCACTGATACCTATGGACCTGTTCATTAGTCATTAGTCCAGGGACATCTCCACTGATACCCATGGACCTGTTCATTAGTCATTAGTACAGGGACATCTCCACTGATACCCATGGACCTGTCCATTAGTCCAGGGACATCTCCACTGATACCCATGGACCTGTTCATTAGTCATTCGTCCAGGGACATCTCCACTGATACCTATGGGCCTGTCCATTAGTCCAGGGACATCTCCACTGATAGTCATGGGCCTGTCCATTAGTCCAGGGACATCTCCACTGATACCTATGGACCTGTCCATTAGTCCAGGGACATCTCCACTGATACCCATGGGCCTGTCCATTAGTCCAGGAACATCTCCACTGATACCTATGGACCTGTCCATTAGTCCAGGGACATCTCCACTGATACCCATGGGCCTGTCCATTAGTCATTAGTCCAGGGACATCTCCACTGATACCCATGGACCTGTCCATTAGTCATTAGTCCAGGGACATCTCCACTGATACCCATGGGCCTGTCCATTAGTCATTAGTCCAGGGACATCTCCACTGATACCCATGGGCCTGTCCATTAGTCATTAGTCCAGGGACATCTCCACTGATACCCATGGGCCTGTCCATTAGTCATTAGTCCAGGGACATCTCCACTGATACCCATGGACCTGTCCATTAGTCATTAGTCCAGGGACATCTCCACTGATACCCATGGACCTGTCCATTAGTCATTAGTCCAGGGACATCTCCACTGATACCCATGGGCCTGTCCATTAGTCATTAGTCCAGGGACATCTCCACTGATACCCATGGGCCTGTCCATTAGTCATTAGTCCAGGGACATCTCCACTGATACCCATGGGCCTGTCCATTAGTCATTAGTCCAGGGACATCTCCACTGATACCCATGGACCTGTCCATTAGTCATTAGTCCAGGGACATCTCCACTGATACCTATGGGCCTGTCCATTAGTCATTAGTCCAGGGACATCTCCACTGATACCCATGGACCTGTCCATTAGTCATTAGTCCAGGGACATCTCCACTGATAGTCATGGACCTGTCCATTAGTCCAGGGACATCTCCACTGATAGTCATGAGCCAGTTCATTAGTCCAGGGACATCTCCACTGATACCCATGGGCCTGTTCATTAGTCATTAGTCCAGGGACATCTCCACTGATAGTCATGGGCCTGTCCATTAGTCCAGGGACATCTCCACTGATACCCATGGACCTGTTCATTAGTCCAGGGACATCTCCACTGATACCCATGGACCTGTTCATTAGTCATTAGTCCAGGGACATCTCCACTGATACCCATGGACCTGTCCATTAGTCCAGGGACATCTCCACTGATACCCATGGACCTGTTCATTAGTCCAGGGACATCTCCACTGATACCTATGGGCCTGTTCATTAGTCATTAGTCCAGGGACATCTCCACTGATACCTATGGGCCTGTCCATTAGTCATTAGTCCAGGGACATCTCCACTGATACCTATGGACCTGTTCATTAGTCCAGGGACATCTCCACTGATACCTATGGACCTGTTCATTAGTCCAGGGACATCTCCACTGATAGTCATGGGCCTGTCCATTAGTCCAGGGACATCTCCACTGATACCCATGGACCTGTTCATTAGTCATTAGTCCAGGGACATCTCCACTGATACCCATGGACCTGTTCATTAGTCCAGGGACATCTCCACTGATACCCATGGACCTGTTCATTAGTCCAGGGACATCTCCACTGATACCTATGGACCTGTTTATTAGTCCAGGGACATCTCCACTGATACCCATGGACCTGTTCATTAGTCCAGGGACATCTCCACTGATACCCATGGACCTGTTCATTAGTCCAGGGACATCTCCACTGATACCCATGGACCTGTTCATTAGTCATTAGTCCAGGGACATCTCCACTGATACCTATGGACCTGTTCATTAGTCCAAGGACATCTCCACTGATACCTATGGACCTGTTCATTAGTCCAGGGACATCTCCACTGATAGTCATGGGCCTGTCCATTAGTCCAGGGACATCTCCACTGATACCCATGGACCTGTTCATTAGTCATTAGTCCAGGGACATCTCCACTGATACCCATGGACCTGTTCATTAGTCATTAGTCCAGGGACATCTCCACTGATACCCATGGACCTGTTCATTAGTCATTAGTCCAGGGACATCTCCACTGATACCCATGGACCTGTTCATTAGTCATTAGTCCAGGGACATCTCCACTGATACCTATGGACCTGTTCATTAGTCATTAGTCCAGGGACATCTCCACTGATACCCATGGACCTGTTCATTAGTCATTAGTACAGGGACATCTCCACTGATACCCATGGACCTGTCCATTAGTCCAGGGACATCTCCACTGATACCCATGGACCTGTTCATTAGTCATTCGTCCAGGGACATCTCCACTGATACCTATGGGCCTGTCCATTAGTCCAGGGACATCTCCACTGATAGTCATGGGCCTGTCCATTAGTCCAGGGACATCTCCACTGATACCTATGGACCTGTCCATTAGTCCAGGGACATCTCCACTGATACCCATGGGCCTGTCCATTAGTCCAGGAACATCTCCACTGATACCTATGGACCTGTCCATTAGTCCAGGGACATCTCCACTGATACCCATGGGCCTGTCCATTAGTCATTAGTCCAGGGACATCTCCACTGATACCCATGGACCTGTCCATTAGTCATTAGTCCAGGGACATCTCCACTGATACCCATGGGCCTGTCCATTAGTCATTAGTCCAGGGACATCTCCACTGATACCCATGGGCCTGTCCAATAGTCATTAGTCCAGGGACATCTCCACTGATACCCATGGGCCTGTCCATTAGTCATTAGTCCAGGGACATCTCCACTGATAGTCATGGACCTGTCCATTAGTCCAGGGACATCTCCACTGATAGTCATGAGCCAGTTCATTAGTCCAGGGACATCTCCACTGATACCCATGGGCCTGTTCATTAGTCATTAGTCCAGGGACATCTCCACTGATAGTCATGGGCCTGTCCATTAGTCCAGGGACATCTCCACTGATACCCATGGACCTGTTCATTAGTCCAGGGACATCTCCACTGATACCCATGGACCTGTTCATTAGTCATTAGTCCAGGGACATCTCCACTGATACCCATGGACCTGTCCATTAGTCCAGGGACATCTCCACTGATACCCATGGACCTGTTCATTAGTCCAGGGACATCTCCACTGATACCTATGGGCCTGTTCATTAGTCATTAGTCCAGGGACATCTCCACTGATACCTATGGGCCTGTCCATTAGTCATTAGTCCAGGGACATCTCCACTGATACCTATGGACCTGTTCATTAGTCCAGGGACATCTCCACTGATACCTATGGACCTGTTCATTAGTCCAGGGACATCTCCACTGATAGTCATGGGCCTGTCCATTAGTCCAGGGACATCTCCACTGATACCTATGGACCTGTTTATTAGTCCAGGGACATCTCCACTGATACCCATGGACCTGTTCATTAGTCCAGGGACATCTCCACTGATACCCATGGACCTGTTCATTAGTCCAGGGACATCTCCACTGATACCCATGGACCTGTTCATTAGTCATTAGTCCAGGGACATCTCCACTGATACCTATGGACCTGTTCATTAGTCCAAGGACATCTCCACTGATACCTATGGACCTGTTCATTAGTCCAGGGACATCTCCACTGATAGTCATGGGCCTGTCCATTAGTCCAGGGACATCTCCACTGATACCCATGGACCTGTTCATTAGTCATTAGTCCAGGGACATCTCCACTGATACCCATGGACCTGTTCATTAGTCATTAGTCCAGGGACATCTCCACTGATACCCATGGACCTGTTCATTAGTCATTAGTCCAGGGACATCTCCACTGATACCCATGGACCTGTTCATTAGTCATTAGTCCAGGGACATCTCCACTGATACCTATGGACCTGTTCATTAGTCATTAGTCCAGGGACATCTCCACTGATACCCATGGACCTGTTCATTAGTCATTAGTACAGGGACATCTCCACTGATACCCATGGACCTGTCCATTAGTCCAGGGACATCTCCACTGATACCCATGGACCTGTTCATTAGTCATTCGTCCAGGGACATCTCCACTGATACCTATGGGCCTGTCCATTAGTCCAGGGACATCTCCACTGATAGTCATGGGCCTGTCCATTAGTCCAGGGACATCTCCACTGATACCTATGGACCTGTCCATTAGTCCAGGGACATCTCCACTGATACCCATGGGCCTGTCCATTAGTCCAGGAACATCTCCACTGATACCTATGGACCTGTCCATTAGTCCAGGGACATCTCCACTGATACCCATGGGCCTGTCCATTAGTCATTAGTCCAGGGACATCTCCACTGATACCCATGGACCTGTCCATTAGTCATTAGTCCAGGGACATCTCCACTGATACCCATGGGCCTGTCCATTAGTCATTAGTCCAGGGACATCTCCACTGATACCCATGGGCCTGTCCAATAGTCATTAGTCCAGGGACATCTCCACTGATACCCATGGGCCTGTCCATTAGTCATTAGTCCAGGGACATCTCCACTGATACCCATGGACCTGTCCATTAGTCATTAGTCCAGGGACATCTCCACTGATACCCATGGACCTGTCCATTAGTCATTAGTCCAGGGACATCTCCACTGATACCCATGGGCCTGTCCATTAGTCATTAGTCCAGGGACATCTCCACTGATACCCATGGGCCTGTCCATTATTCATTAGTCCAGGGACATCTCCACTGATACCCATGGGCCTGTCCATTAGTCATTAGTCCAGGGACATCTCCACTGATACCCATGGACCTGTCCATTAGTCATTAGTCCAGGGACATCTCCACTGATACCTATGGGCCTGTCCATTAGTCATTAGTCCAGGGACATCTCCACTGATACCCATGGACCTGTCCATTAGTCATTAGTCCAGGGACATCTCCACTGATAGTCATGGACCTGTCCATTAGTCCAGGGACATCTCCACTGATAGTCATGAGCCAGTTCATTAGTCCAGGGACATCTCCACTGATACCCATGGGCCTGTTCATTAGTCATTAGTCCAGGGACATCTCCACTGATAGTCATGGGCCTGTCCATTAGTCCAGGGACATCTCCACTGATACCCATGGACCTGTTCATTAGTCCAGGGACATCTCCACTGATACCCATGGACCTGTTCATTAGTCCAGGGACATCTCCACTGATACCTATGGGCCTGTCCATTAGTCCAGGGACATCTCCACTGATACCTATGGGCCTGTTCATTAGTCCAGGGACATCTCCACTTATACCCATGCAGGACTTCATTTGACACAAACACTGGCATTAGAAATACCTGTTTCCTGAAGAAGCCAGTGTTGCTCTCTCTCAACTCCTCCCTTCATCCATTTGATGGGGACCAACCAGGTGTAACTAAAAAGACATGGGAACAGGATGGTCAGGTGACTAAATTAAAGATGATTTGGGGGTTTATCATCATGTCCTTATTGTTGAATGATCATGACCCAAGCTGAACGAACCCCCCTCCTTAACACCAGACTATACTAACCCCTCCTTATCCCCAGTCTAAACTAACCCCTCCTTAACCCCAGGCTGTACTAACCCCTCCTTAACCCCAGGCTGTACTAACCCTTCCTTAACCCCAGGCTGTACTAACCCCTCCTTAACCCAGGCTGTACTAACCCCTCCTTAACCCCAGGCTGTACTAACCCCTCCTTAACCCCAGGCTGTACTAACCCCTCCTTAACCCCAGGCTGTACTAACCCCAGGCTGTACTAACCCCTCCTTAACCCCAGGCTGTACTAACCCCAGGCTGTACTAACCCCTCCTTAACCCCAGGCTGTACTAACCCCAGGCTGTACTAACCCCAGACTGTACTAACCCCAGACTGTACTAACCCCTCCTTATCCCCAGGCTGTACTAACCCCTCCTTAACCCCAGGCTGTACTAACCCCTCCTTAACCCCAGGCTGTACTAACCCCTCCTTATCCCCAGGCTGTACTAACCCCAGGCTGTACTAACCCCAGGCTGTACTAACCCCAGGCTGTACTAATCCCTCCTTATCCCCAGGCTGTACTAACCCCAGGCTGTACTAACCCCAGGCTGTACTAACCCCTCCTTAACCCCAGGCTGTACTAACCCCTCCTTATCCCCAGGCTGTACTAACCCCAGGTAGTACTAAGCCGAGGCTGTACTAACCCCTCCTTAACACCAGGCTGTACTAACCCCTCCTTCACCCCAGGCTGTACTAACCCCTCCTTATCCCCAGGCTGTACTAACCCCTCCTTAACCCCAGGCTGTACTAACCCCTCCTTAACCCCAGACTGTACTAACCCCTCCTTAACACCAGGCTGTACTAACCCCAGGCTGTACTAACCCCAGGCTGTACTAACCCCTCCTTAACCCCAGGCTGTACTAACCCCTCCTTAACCCCATGCTGTACTAACCCCTCCTTAACACCAGGCTGTACTAACCCCTCCTTAACCCCAGGCTGTACTAACCCCAGGCTGTACTAACCCCTCCTTAACCCAGGCTGTACTAACCCCTCCTTAACCCCAGACTATACTAACCCCAGGCTGTACTAACCCCTCCTTAACCCCAGGCTGTACTAACCCCTCCTTAACCCCAGGCTGTACTAACCCCAGGCTGTACTAACCCCTCCTTAACCCCAGGCTGTACTAACCCCAGGCTGTACTAACCCCTCCTTAACCCAGGCTGTACTAACCCCTCCTTAACCCCAGGCTGTACTAACCCCTCCTTAACCCCAGGCTGTACTAACCCCTCCTTAACCCCAGGCTGTACTAACCCTTCCTTAACCCCAGGCTGTACTAACCCCTCCTTAACCCAGGCTGTACTAACCCCTCCTTAACCCCAGGCTGTACTAACCCCTCCTTAACCCCAGGCTGTACTAACCCCTCCTTAACCCCAGGCTGTACTAACCCCAGGCTGTACTAACCCCTCCTTAACCCCAGGCTGTACTAACCCCAGGCTGTACTAACCCCTCCTTAACCCCAGGCTGTACTAACCCCAGGCTGTACTAACCCCAGACTGTACTAACCCCAGACTGTACTAACCCCTCCTTATCCCCAGGCTGTACTAACCCCTCCTTAACCCCAGGCTGTACTAACCCCTCCTTAACCCCAGGCTGTACTAACCCCTCCTTATCCCCAGGCTGTACTAACCCCAGGCTGTACTAACCCCAGGCTGTACTAACCCCAGGCTGTACTAATCCCTCCTTATCCCCAGGCTGTACTAACCCCAGGCTGTACTAACCCCAGGCTGTACTAACCCCTCCTTAACCCCAGGCTGTACTAACCCCTCCTTATCCCCAGGCTGTACTAACCCCAGGTAGTACTAAGCCGAGGCTGTACTAACCCTCCTTAACACCAGGCTGTACTAACCCCTCCTTCACCCCAGGCTGTACTAACCCCTCCTTATCCCCAGGCTGTACTAACCCCTCCTTAACCCCAGGCTGTACTAACCCCTCCTTAACCCCAGACTGTACTAACCCCTCCTTAACACCAGGCTGTACTAACCCCAGGCTGTACTAACCCCAGGCTGTACTAACCCCTCCTTAACCCCAGGCTGTACTAACCCCTCCTTAACCCCATGCTGTACTAACCCCTCCTTAACACCAGGCTGTACTAACCCCTCCTTAACCCCAGGCTGTACTAACCCCAGGCTGTACTAACCCCTCCTTAACCCAGGCTGTACTAACCCCTCCTTAACCCCAGACTATACTAACCCCAGGCTGTACTAACCCCTCCTTAACCCCAGGCTGTACTAACCCCTCCTTAACCCCAGGCTGTACTAACCCCAGGCTGTACTAACCCCTCCTTAACCCCAGGCTGTACTAACCCCAGGCTGTACTAACCCCTCCTTAACCCAGGCTGTACTAACCCCTCCTTAACCCCAGGCTGTACTAACCCCTCCTTAACCCCAGGCTGTACTAACCCCTCCTTAACCCCAGGCTGTACTAACCCCTCCTTAACCCCAGGCTGTACTAACCCCAGGCTGTACTAACCCCAGACTGTACTAACCCCAGACTGTACTAACCGCTCCTTATCCCCAGGCTGTACTAACCCCTCCTTAACCCCAGGCTGTACTAACCCCTCCTTAACCCCAGGCTGTACTAACCCCTCCTTATCCCCAGGCTGTACTAACCCCAGGCTGTACTAACCCCTCCTTATCCCCAGGCTGTACTAACCCCAGGCTGTACTAACCCCAGGCTGTACTAACCCCTCCTTAACCCCAGGCTGTACTAACCCCTCCTTATCCCCAGGCTGTACTAACCCCAGGCTGTACTAACCCCAGGCTGTACTAACCCCTCCTTAACCCCAGGCTGTACTAACCCCAGGCTGTACTAACCCCTCCTTAACCCCAGGCTGTACTAACCCCTCCTTATCCCCAGGCTGTACTAACCCCAGGTAGTACTAAGCCGAGGCTGTACTAACCCCTCCTTAACCCCAGGCTGTACTAACCCCTCCTTAACCCCAGACTGTACTAACCCCTCCTTAACACCAGGCTGTACTAACCCCAGGCTGTACTAACCCCAGGCTGTACTAACCCCTCCTTAACCCCAGGCTGTACTAACCCCTCCTTAACCCCAGGCTGTACTAACCCCTCCTTAACACCAGGCTGTACTAACCCCTCCTTAACCCCAGGCTGTACTAACCCCAGGCTGTACTAACCCCTCCTTAACCCAGGCTGTACTAACCCCTCCTTAACCCCAGACTATACTAACCCCAGGCTGTACTAACCCCTCCTTAACCCCAGGCTGTACTAACCCCTCCTTAACCCCAGGCTGTACTAACCCCAGGCTGTACTAACCCCTCCTTAACCCCAGGCTGTACTAACCCCTCCTTAACCCCAGGCTGTACTAACCCCAGGCTGTACTAACCCCTCCTTAACCCCAGGCTGTACTAACCCCAGGCTGTACTAACCCCTCCTTAACCCAGGCTGTACTAACCCCTCCTTAACCCCAGGCTGTACTAACCCCTCCTTAACCCCAGGCTGTACTAACCCCAGGCTGTACTAACCCCAGACTGTACTAACCGCTCCTTATCCCCAGGCTGTACTAACCCCTCCTTAACCCCAGGCTGTACTAACCCCTCCTTAACCCCAGGCTGTACTAACCCCTCCTTATCCCCAGGCTGTACTAACCCCAGGCTGTACTAACCCCTCCTTATCCCCAGGCTGTACTAACCCCAGGCTGTACTAACCCTAGGCTGTACTAACCCCTCCTTAACCCCAGGCTGTACTAACCCCTCCTTATCCCCAGGCTGTACTAACCCCAGGCTGTACTAACCCCAGGCTGTACTAACCCCTCCTTAACCCCAGGCTGTACTAACCCCAGGCTGTACTAACCCCTCCTTAACCCCAGGCTGTACTAACCCCTCCTTATACCCAGGCTGTACTAACCCCAGGTAGTACTAAGCCGAGGCTGTACTAACCCCTCCTTAACACCAGGCTGTACTAACCCCTCCTTCACCCCAGGCTGTACTAACCCCTCCTTATCCCCAGGCTGTACTAACCCCTCCTTAACCCCAGGCTGTACTAACCCCTCCTTAACCCCAGACTGTACTAACCCCTCCTTAACACCAGGCTGTACTAACCCCAGGCTGTACTAACCCCAGGCTGTACTAACCCCTCCTTAACCCCAGGCTGTACTAACCCCTCCTTAACCCCAGGCTGTACTAACCCCTCCTTAACACCAGGCTGTACTAACCCCTCCTTAACCCCAGGCTGTACTAACCCCAGGCTGTACTAACCCCTCCTTAACCCAGGCTGTACTAACCCCTCCTTAACCCCAGACTATACTAACCCCAGGCTGTACTAACCCCTCCTTAACCCCAGGCTGTACTAACCCTCCTTAACCCCAGGCTGTACTAACCCCAGGCTGTACTAACCCCTCCTTAACCCCAGGCTGTACTAACCCCAGGCTGTACTAACCCCTCCTTAACACCAGGCTGTACTAACCCCAGGCTGTACTAACCCCAGGCTGTACTAACCCCAGGCTGTACTAACCCCTCCTTAACCCCAGGCTGTACTAACCCCTCCTTAACCCCAGACTGTACTAACCCCAGGCTGTACTAACCCCCTCCTTAACACCAGGCTGTACTAACCCCAGGCTGTACTAACCCCTCCTTAACCCCAGGCTGTACTAACCCCAGGCTGTACTAACCCCTCCTTAACCCCAGGCTGTACTAACCCCTCCTTAACACCAGGCTGTACTAACCCCTCCTTAACCCCAGGCTGTACTAACCCCTCCTTAACCCCAGGCTGTACTAACCCCTCCTTAACCCCAGACTGTACTAACCCCTCCTTAACCCCAGACTGTACTAACCCCTCCTTAACCCCAGGCTGTACTACAACCCTCCTTAACCCCAGGCTGTACTAACCCCAGGCTGTACTAACCCCTCCTTAACACCAGACTGTACTACAGTCTTGCTACAGGGGGTTAACTAACTGCCTTGCTGCAGGGGGTTAACTAACTGCCTTGCTGCAGGGGGTTAACTAACTGCCTTGCTGCAGGGGGTTGGTTAACTGCCTTGCTGCAGGGGGTTAACTAACTAACTGCCTTGCTGCAGGGGGTGAACTAACTGCCTTGCTGCAGGGGGTTAATTAACTGCCTTGCTGCAGGGGGTTAACTAACTGCCTTGCTGCAGGGGGTGGGTTAATTAACTGCCTTGCTGCAGGGGTTAACTAACTGCCTTGCTGCAGGGGGTTAACTAACTGCCTTGCTGCAGGGGGTTAATTAACTGCCCTGCTGCAGGGGGTTAACTAACTGCCTTGTTGCAGGGGGTTAACTAACTGCCTTGCTGCAGGGGGTTGGTTAACTGCCTTTCTGCAGGGGGTTAACTAACTGCCTTGCTGCAGGGGGTTAACTAACTGCCTTGCTGCAGGTGGTTGGTTAACTGCCTTGCTGCAGGGGGTTAACTAACTGCCTTGCTGCAGGTGGTTGGTTAACTGCCTTGCTGTTGGGGTTTAGCTGGCTTGGTGTTGGGGGTTATTTGCCTTGCTGTTGGGGGTGAACTACCTGCCTTGCTGCAGGGGGTTAACAAACTCCCTTGCTGCAGGTGGTTGGTTAACTGCCTTGCTGTTGGGGTTTAGCTGGCTTGGTGTTGGGGGTTATTTGCCTTGCTGTTGGGGGTTAACTGCCTTGCTGTTGGGGGTGAACTACCTGCCTTGCTGCAGGGGGTGAACTAACTGCCTTGCTGCAGGGGGTGAACTAACTGCCTTGTTGCAGGGGTGAACTAACTGCCTTGCTGCATGGGGTTGGTTATCTGCCTTGCTGCAGTGGGTGAACTAACTGCCTTGCTGCAGGGGGTTAACTAACTGCCTTGCTGCAGGGGGTGAATTAACTGCCTTGCTGCAGGGGGTTAATTAACTGCCTTGCTGCAGGGGGTTAACTAACTGCCTTGCTGCAGGGGGTTAATTAACTGCCTTGCTGCAGGGGGTTAACTAACTGCCTTGCTGCAGGGGGTTAACTAACTGCCTTGCTGCAGGGGGTTAACTAACTGCCTTGCTGCAGGGGGTTAACTAACTGCCTTGCTGCAGGGGGTTAACTAACTGCCTTGCTGCAGGGGGTTGGTTAACTGCCTTGCTGCAGGGGGTTAACTAACTGCCTTGCTGCAGGGGGTTGGTTAACTGCCTTGCTGCAGGGGGTTGGTTAACTGCCTTGCTGCAGGGGGTTAACTAACTGCCTTGCTGCAGGGGGTTAACTAACTGCCTTGCTGCAGGGGGTTAACTAACTGCCTTGCTGCAGGGGGTTAACTAACTGCCTTGCTGCAGGGGGTTAACTAACTGCCTTGCTGCAGGGGGTTAATTAACTGCCTTGCTGCAGGGGGTTAACTAACTGCCTTGCTGCAGGGGGTTAATTAACTGCCTTGCTGTTGGGGTTTAGCTGGCTTGGTGTTGGGGGTTATTTGCCTTGCTGCAGGGGGTTAACTAACTGCCTTGCTGCAGGGGGTTAACTAACTGCCTTGCTGCAGGGGGTTAACTAACTGCCTTGCTGCAGGGGGTTAACTAACTGCCTTGCTGCAGGGGGTTGGTTAACTGCCTTGCTGCAGGGGGTTGGTTAACTGCCTTGCTGCAGGGGGTTAACTAACTGCCTTGCTGCAGGGGGTTAACTAACTGCCTTGCTGCAGGGGGTTGGTTAACTGCCTTGCTGCAGGGGGTTAACTAACTGCCTTGCTTCAGGGGGTGAACTAACTGCCTTGCTGCAGGGGTGAACTAACTGCCTTGCTGCAGGGGGTTAACTAACTGCCTTGCTGCAGGGGGTTAACTAACTGCCTTGCTGCAGGGGGTTAACTGCCTTGCTGCAGGGGGTTAACTAACTGCCTTTCTGCAGGGGGTTAACTAACTGCCTTGCTGCAGGGGGTTAACTGCCTTGCTGCAGGGGGTTAACTAACTGCCTTTCTGCAGGGGGTTAACTAACTGCCTTGCTGCAGGGGGTTAACTAACTGCCTTTCTGCAGGGGGTTAACTAACTGCCTTTCTGCAGGGGGTTAACTAACTGCCTTGCTGCAGGGGGTTAACTGCCTTGCTGCAGGGGGTTAACTAACTGCCTTTCTGCAGGGGGTTAACTAACTGCCTTGCTGCAGGGGGTTAACTAACTCCCTTGCTGCAGGTGGTTGGTTAACTGCCTTGCTGTTGGGGTTTAGCTGGCTTGGTGTTGGGGGTTATTTGCCTTGCTGTTGGGGTTTAGCTGGCTTGGTGTTGGGGGTTATTTGCCTTGCTGTTAGGGGTTAACTGCCTTGCTGTTGGGGTTTAACTGAACTTCCGGCGCCGACAGAAATGGCCGCTTCGCTTCGCGTTTCTAGGAAACTATGCAGTTTTTTGTTTTTTTACGTGTTTTTTCTTACATTAGTACCCCAGGTCATCTTAGGTTTCATTACATACAGTCGAGAAGAACTACTGAATATAAGAGCAGCGTCAACTCACCATCAGTACGACCAAGAATATGACTTTTGCGAAGAGGATCCTGTGTTCCCGTAGCAACGATTAAAACATTCCCAAACCTGAAACCGTGGATTGATGGCAGCATTCGCATGAAACTGAAAGCGCAAACAACTGCTTTTAATCATCTGGACAAGAGGAATACCTATGTGAGAATGCTGTTCATCGACTACAGCTCGGCATTTAACACCATAGTACCCTCCAAGCTCGTCATCAAGCTCGAGACCCTGGGTCTCGACCCCGCTCTGTGCAACTGGGTACTGGACTTCCTAACGGGCCGCCCCCAGGTGGTGAGGGTAGGCAACAACATCTCCACCCCGCTGATCCTCAACACTGGGGCCCCACAAGGGTTGGTTCCGAGCCCTCTCCTGTACTCCCTGTTCACCCACGACTGCGTGGCCACGCACGCCTCCAACTCAATCATCAAGTTTGCGGACGACACAACAGTGGTAGGCTTGATTACCAACAATGACGAGACGGCCTACAGGGATGAGGTGAGGGCCCTTGGAGTGTGGTGTCAGGAAAATAACCTCACACTCAACGTCAACAAAACTAAGGAGATGATTGTGGACTTCAGGAAACAGCAGAGGGAACACCCCCCTATCCACATCGATGGAACAGTAGTGGAGAGGGTAGCAAGTTTTAAGTTCCTCGGCATACACATCACAGACAAACTGAATTGGTCCACCCACACAGACAGCATCGTGAAGAAGGCGCAGCAGTGCCTCTTCAACCTCAGGAGGCTGAAGAAATTTGGCTTGTCACCAAAAGCACTCACAAACTTCTACAGATGCACAATCGAGAGCATCCTGGCGGGCTGTATCACCGCCTGGTACGGCAACTGCTCCGCCCACAACCGTAAGGCTCTCCAGAGGGTAGTGAGGTCTGCACAACGCATCACCGGGGGCAAACTACCTGCCCTCCAGGACACCTACACCACCCGATGTTACAGGAAGGCCATAAAAATCATCAAGGACAACAACCACCCGAGCCACTGCCTGTTCACCCCACTATCATCCAGAAGGCAAGTTCAGTACAGGTGCATCAAAGCTGGGACCGAGAGACTGAAAAACAGCTTCTATCTCAAGGCCATCAGACTGTTAAACAGCCACCACTAACATTGAGTGGCTGCTGCCAACACACTGTCATTGACACTGACCCAACTCCAGCCACTTTAATAATGGGAATTGATGGGAAATGATGTAAAATATATCACTAGCCACTTTAAACAATGCTACCTAATATAATGTTTACATACCCTACATTATTCATCTCATATGTATACGTACATACTGTACTCTATATCATCTACTGCATCTTTATGTAATACATGTATCACAAGCCACTTTAACTATGCCACTTTGTTTACATACTCATCTTATATGTATATACTGTACTCGATACCATCTACTGTATCTTGCCTATGCCGCTCTGTACCATTACTCATTCATATATCCTTATGTACATATTCATTATCCCCTTACACTTGTGTGTGTATAAGACAGTAGTTTTGGAATTGTTCGTTAGATTACTTGTTGGTTATTACTGCATTGTTGGAACTAGAAGCACAAGCATTTCGCTACACTCGCATTAACATCTGCTAACCATGTGTATGTGACAAATAAAATTGGATTTGATTTGTTGTTGGGGGTTAACTGCCTTGTTGGGGGTTAACTAATTGCCTTGTTGTTGGGGGTTAACTAATTGCCTTGTTGTTGGGGGTTAACCAATTGCCTTGTTGTTGGGGGTTAACAAACTGCCTTGCTGCTGGGGGTTATTTGCCTTGTCGTTGGGGGTTAACTGCCTTGTTGTTCAGGGTTAACTGCCTTGTAGTTGGGAATTAACTGCCTTGTTGTTCAGGGTTAACTGCCTTGTAGTTGGGGGGTTAACTGCCTTGTAGTTGGGGGTTAACTGCCTTGTCGTTGGGGGTTAACTGCCTTGTAGTTGGGGGTTAACTGCCTTGTCGTTGGGGGTTAACTGCCTTGTTGTTCAGGGTTAACTGCCTTGTCGTTGGGGGTTAACTGCCTTGCTGCTGGGGGTTATTTGCCTTTTCGTTGGGGGTTAACTCCCTTGTCGTTGGGGGTTAACTGCCTTGTCGTTGGGGATTAACTGCCTTGTCGTTGGGGGTTAACTGCCTTGCTGCTGGGGGTTATTTGCCTTGTCGTTGGGGGTTAACTGCCTTGTCGTTGGGGGTTAACTGCCTTGTCGTTGGGGTTAACTGCCTTGTCGTTGGGGTTAACTGCCTTGTCGTTGGGGTTAACTGCCTTGTCTTTGGGGTTAACTGCCTTGTCGTTGGGGGTTAACTGCCTTGTTGTTGAGGGTTAACTGCCTTGTTGTTAGGGGTTAACTGGGCAGAACGGCTCAGGGATTACAAACAGCAACCTTTCAGTCACTGGCCCAACGCCCCTTAACCTCTATGCTACCTGCCACCCCTTGTCTATGGTAAAGCAGCATCACAGAAATGAGCTCAAGAAGAATATTTACTTGTATGGAGAGGGTCTGTCCACTACAGAGTCAGGGTCCAGGAGGAAGTGCTTCTGGGTAATGTGTCCCGTGGCCGTATCTATGGTAACCACTGGGAAGCCCATCTGAAGGATCCAGCGGTTCATGATGTCATGCACTGTGTGAGGTAGACTCATCCCTGGAGTGCTGAGGACTGCCTGTCAGAGGATGGAACACATAACAACACCTTAATGATAGAGAGTACAACGGCACCATCTCTAGGGTCGTTCAGAACAGATTTAATGATAGAGAGTACAACGGCACCATCTCTAGGGTCGTTCAGAACAGATTTAATGATAGAGAGTACAACGGCACCATCTCTAGGGTCGTTCAGAACAGATTTAATGATAGAGAGTACAACGGCACCATCTCTAGGGTCGTTCAGAACAGATTTAATGATAGAGAGTACAACGGCACCATCTCTAGGGTCGTTCAGAACAGATTTAATGATAGAGAGTACAACGGCACCATCTCTAGGGTCGTTCAGAACAGATTTAATGATAGAGTACAACGGCACCATCTCTAGGGTCGTTCAGAACAGATTTAATGATAGAGAGTACAACGGCACCATCTCTAGGGTCGTTCAGAACAGATTTAATGATAGAGAGTACAACGGCACCATCTCTAGGGTCGTTCAGAACAGATTTAATGATAGAGAGTACAACGGCACCATCTCTAGGGTCGTTCAGAACAGATTTAATGATAGAGAGTACAACGGCACCATCTCTAGGGTCGTTCAGAACAGATTTAATGATAGAGAGTACAACGGCACCATCTCTAGGGTCGTTCAGAACAGATTTAATGATAGAGAGTACAACGGCACCATCTCTAGGGTGGGTTCAGAACAGATTTAATGATAGAGAGTACAACGGCACCATCTCTAGGGTCGTTCAGAACAGATTTAATGATAGAGAGTACAACGGCACCATCTCTAGGGTCGTTCAGAACAGATTTAATGATAGAGAGTACAACGGCACCATCTCTAGGGTCGTTCAGAACAGATTTAATGATAGAGAGTACAACGGCACCAGCTCTAGGGTCGTTCAGAACAGATTTAATGATAGAGAGTACAACGGCACCATCTCTAGGGTCGTTCAGAACAGATTTAATGATAGAGAGTACAACGGCACCATCTCTAGGGTCGTTCAGAACAGATTTAATGATAGAGAGTACAACGGCACCATCTCTAGGGTCGTTCAGAACAGATTTCAACCACAGGGGGTTTTCCACACACAATACCCTATTATATTTCATACTCATTTTAGTAGAAAGCTAATTGTAGATTGAAAATGAGATAATAGAGAGACAGATCATAGAGAGAGTAGACAGATCATAGAGATAGTATACAGATCATAGAGATAGTAGACAGATCATAGAGACAGTAGACAGATCATAGAGACAGTATACAGATCATAGAGATAGTAGACAGATCATAGAGACAGTAGACAGATCATAGAGATAGTAGACAGATCATAGAGATAGTATACAGATCATAGAGATAGTAGACAGATCATAGAGACAGTAGACAGATCATAGAGAGAGTATAGAGGTCTATTTATCATACTGTATCCATGGTGAAGATGATCCCAGAGAGGAGAGAGGGAGATCATAGAGATAGTAGACAGATCATAGAGATAGTAGACAGATCATAGAGATAGTATACAGATCATAGAGATAGTAGACAGGTCATAGAGATAGTAGACAGATCATAGAGATAGTAGACAGATCATAGAGATAGTATACAGATCATAGAGATAGTATACAGATCATAGAGATAGTAGACAGATCATAGAGATAGTAGACAGATCATAGAGATAGTAGACAGATCATAGAGACAGTATACAGATCATAGAGATAGTAGACAGATCATCGAGATAGTAGACAGATCATAGAAATAGTAGACAGATCATAGAGATAGTATACAGATCATAGAGATAGTAGACAGGTCATTGAGATAGTAGACAGGTCATAGAGAGAGTATAGAGGTCTATTTATCATACTGTATCCATGGTGAAGATGATCCCAGAGAGGAGAGAGGGAGATCATAGAGATAGTAGACAGATCATAGAGATAGTAGACAGATCATAGAGACAGTATACAGATCATAGAGATAGTATACAGATCATAGAGATAGTAGACAGATCATAGAGACAGTATACAGATCATAGAGATAGTATACAGATCATAGAGATAGTAGACAGATCATAGAGATAGTATACAGATCATAGAGATAGTATACAGATCATAGAGATAGTAGACAGATCATAGAGATAGTAGACAGATCATAGAGATAGTAGACAGATCATAGAGACAGTATACAGATCATAGAGATAGTAGACAGATCATCGAGATAGTAGACAGATCATAGAAATAGTAGACAGATCATAGAGATAGTATACAGATCATAGAGATAGTAGACAGGTCATTGAGATAGTAGACAGGTCATAGAGAGAGTATAGAGGTCTATTTATCATACTGTATCCATGGTGAAGATGATCCCAGAGAGGAGAGAGGGAGATCATAGAGATAGTAGACAGATCATAGAGACAGTATACAGATCATAGAGATAGTAGACAGATCATAGAGATAGTATACAGATCATAGAGATAGTAGACAGATCATAGAGATAGTAGACAGATCATAGAGATAGTATACAGATCATAGAGATAGTATACAGATCATAGAGATAGTAGACAGATCATAGAGATAGTAGACAGATCATAGAGATAGTAGACAGATCATAGAGATAGTATACAGATCATAGAGAGAGTATAGAGGTCTATTTATCATACTGTATCCATGGTGAAGATGATCCCAGAGAGGAGAGAGGGAGACCATAGCGATAGTAGACAGATCATAGAGATAGTAGACAGATCATAGAGACAGTATACAGATCATAGAGATAGTAGACAGATCATAGAGATAGTAGACAGGTCATAGAGATAGTAGACAGATCATAGAGATAGTATACAGATCATAGAGATAGTAGACAGATCATAGAGATAGTAGACAGATCATAGAGATAGTAGACAGATCATAGAGATAGTAGACAGGTCATAGAGATAGTAGACAGATCATAGAGATAGTATACAGATCATAGAGATAGTAGACAGATCATAGAGACAGTATACAGATCATAGAGATAGTATACAGACCATAGAGACAGTATACAGATCATAGAGATAGTAGACAGATCATAGAGATAGTATACAGATCATAGAGATAGTAGACAGATCATAGAGATAGTAGACAGATCATAGAGATAGTATACAGATCATAGAGATAGTAGACAGATCATAGAGATAGTAGACAGATCATAGAGATAGTATACAGATCATAGAGAGTATCGAGGTCTATTTATCATACTGTATAAATGGTAGAATAGGACTTACTTTCTGAAGATGATCCCAGAGATCTGAATACACTGTGTTGTTGAAGGCAAACTCATTCAGGTATGACTGAGAGAGAGAGGAGAGAGAGGGGTGAGAGGGGTAAAGAGGCAGAGGGAGGGAAAGAGGGAGGTGGGAGAGAGAGAGGCAGGGGAGAGAGAGAGGAGAGAGAGAGGGGGGAGAGGGGTAAAGAGGCAGAGGGAGGGAAAGAGAGAGGTGGGAGAGAGAGAGGCAGGGAGAGAGATAGGCAGGGGGATAGATAGGCAGGGGAGAGAGAGAGAGAGAGAGAGAGGGGAGAGGGGGAAAGAGGCAGAGGGAGGGAAAGAGAGAGGTGGGAGAGAGATAGGCAGGGGGAGAGAGAGAGGAGAGAGAGAGGGGGGAGAGGGGTAAAGAGGCAGAGGGAGGGAATAATAATATATGCCATTTAGCAGACGCTTTTATCCAAAGCGACTTACAGTCATGTGTGCATACATTCTACGTATGGGTGGTCCCGGGGATCGAACCCACTACCCTGGCGTTACAAGCGCCATGCTCTACCAACTGAGCTACAGAATATAGGCAGGGGGAGAGAGAGACAGGAGAGAGAGGAGAGAGAGAGGGGTGAGAGGGGGGAAGAGGCAGCGGGAGGGAAAGAGAGAGGTGGGAGAGAGAGAGGCAGGGGGAGAGAGAGAGAGGAGAGAGAGAGGGGGGAGAGAGAGAGGAGAGAGAGAGGGGTGAGAGGGTAAAGAGGCAGAGGGAGGGAAAGAGAGAGGTGGGAGAGAGATAGGCAGGGGGAGAGAGAGGCAGGGGGAGAGAGAGAGGAGAGAGAGAGGCAGGGAGAGAGAGGCAGGGAGAGAGAGAGTGAGCGAGAGAGGAGAGAGAGAGAGGCAGGGGAGAGAGAGGCAGGGACAGAGAGAGGCAGGGGAGAGAGAGAGGCAGGGAGAGAGAGAGAGGCAGGGAGAGAGAGAGGCAGGGGGAGAGAGAGGCAGGGGGAGAGAGGCAGGGAGGGAGAGAGAGGAGGGGAGAGAGGCAGGGGAGAGAGAGAGGCAGGGAGAGAGAGAGAGGCAGGGGGAGAGAGGAGAGGGGGAGAGAGAGAGAGAGAGAGAGAGAGAGAGAGAGAGAGAGAGAGAGAGAGAGAGAGAGAGAGAGAGAGAGAGAGAGAGAGAGGCAGGAGAGAGAGAGAGGCAGGGAGAGAGAGAGGCAGGGGGGAGAGAGAGAGAGAGTGAGGAGGGAGAGAGAGAGAGAGAGAGAGAGAGAGAGAGAGAGAGAGAGAGAGAGAGAGAGAGAGAGAGAGAGAGAGAGGAGAGAGAGAGAGAGGCAGGGGAGAGAGAGGCAGGGGAGAGAGAGGCAGGGAGAGAGAGTGAGCGAGAGAGAGAGAGAGAGAGGCAGGGGGAGAGAGAGGCAGGGACAGAGAGAGGCAGGGGGAGAGAGAGAGGCAGGGAGAGAGAGAGAGGCAGGGAGAGAGAGAGGCAGGGGAGAGAGAGGCAGGGGGAGAGAGGCAGGGAGAGAGAGGGGGAGAGAGGCAGGGAGAGAGAGAGGCAGGGAGAGAGAGAGGCAGGGGAGAGAGGCAGGGGGAGAGAGAGAGAGAGAGAGAGAGAGAGAGAGAGAGAGAGAGTGAGAGTGAGCGAGAGAGAGAGAGAGAGAGAGAGAGAGAGAGAGAGAGAGAGAGAGAGAGAGAGAGAGAGAGAGAGAGGCAGGGAGAGAGAGAGAGAGGCAGGGAGAGAGAGAGGCAGGGGAGAGAGAGAGAGAGTGAGAGTGAGCGAGAGAGAGAGAGAGAGAGAGAGAGAGAGAGAGAGAGAGAGAGAGAGAGAGAGAGAGAGAGAGAGAGAGAGAGAGGCAGGGAGAGAGAGAGGCAGGGAGAGAGAGAGGCAGGGAGGGAGAGAGAGGCAGGGGGAGAGAGAGGAAGGGATAGAGAGAGGCAGGGAGAGAGAGAGGCAGGGGGAGAGAGAGGCAGGGGGAGAGAGGCAGGGGGAGAGAGAGAGGCAGAGAGAGAGAGGCAGGGGGAGAGAGGCAGGGGGAGAGAGAGAGGCAGGGAGAGAGAGGCAGAGAGAGAGAGGCAGGGGAGAGAGAGGCAGGGGAGAGAGAGGCAGGGAGAGAGAGAGGCAGGGAGAGAGAGAGGCAGGGGGAGAGAGGCAGGGGGAGAGAGAGGCAGGGGAGAGAGAGGCAGGGGGAGAGAGGCAGGGGGAGAGAGAGGCAGGGAGAGAGAGAGGCAGGGGGAGAGAGAGGCAGAGAGAGAGAGAGAGAGAGAGGCAGGGGAGAGAGAGGCAGGGGGAGAGAGAGGCAGGGGGAGAGAGGCAGGGGGAGAGAGAGGCAGGGGAGAGAGAGGCAGGGGGAGAGAGAGGCAGGGGGAGAGAGGCAGGGAGAGAGAGAGGCAGGGGGAGAGAGAGGCAGAGGGAGAGAGAGGCAGAGAGAGAGAGAGAGAGAGGCAGGGGAGAGAGAGGCAGAGAGAGAGAGAGAGAGAGAGAGAGAGAGAGAGAGAGAGAGGAGAGAGGCAGGGGGCGAGAGAGAGAAGTGGTGGAAGTGTCATGATGTCGGTTGATATTAACCAGTCCTCTATACTTACAGTTAGTCCTCTGGTTAATATACTCACAGTGAGTCCTCTGGTTAATATACTGTAACGATACTAACAGTCAGTCCTCTGGTTAATATACTGTAACTATACTCACAGCTAGTCCTCTGGTTAATATACTGTAACTACACTCACAGTGAGACCTCTGGTTAATATACTGTAACTACACTCACAGCTAGTCCTCTGGTTAATATACTGTAACTATACTCACAGTGAGTCCTCTGGTTAATATACTGTAACTATACTCACAGTGAGTCCTCTGGTTAATATACTGTAACTATACTCACAGCTAGTCCTCTGGTTAATATACTGTAACTATACTCACAGTGAGTCCTCTGGTTAATATACTGTGACTATACTCACAGTGAGTCCTCTGGTTAATATACTGTGACTATACTCACACTAAGTCCTCTGGTTAATATACTGTAACTTATGCTCAATAAGAATATTTAATTCATTCAGATCTAGGATGTGTTATTTTAGTGTTCCCTTTATTTTTTGGAGCAGTGTATATAAATCTAAGCAAAATGATGTGGAACAGAATATAGTAATTAGACATGTACATAATCATAAACATTACTCACACTAAGTCCTCTGGCGAAGACCGGCTCTGTCAGGAACTCAGAAAGCATCCTCAGAACTGCAGCACCCTAGGAGGAAGAGAACACAGGATATAAGAAATAAAACGTCTGACTTGTCATGGTGGAAGAGATCATAGGATTTGAGAAAGAGAAAAACAGTCACATGATGTAACCATGGATCTCCCTACTACACCAGAGAGAGAAGGTGTAACCATGGATCTCCCTACTACACCAGAGAGAGAAGGTGTAACCATGGAGCTCTCTACTACACTAGAGAGAAGGTGTAACCATGGATCTCCCTACTACACTAGAGAGAAGGTGTAACCATGGATCTCCCTACTACACTAGAGAGAGAAGGTGTAACCATGGATCTCCCTACTACACCAGAGAGAGAAGGTGTAACCATGGATCTCCCTACTACACTAGAGAGAGAAGGTGTAACCATGGAACTCTCTACTACACTATAGAGAAGGTGTAACCATGGAGCCCTCTACTACACTAGAGAGAAGGTGTAACCATGGAGCTCTCTACTACACTAGAGAGAAGGTGTAACCATGGAGCTCCCTACTACACCAGAGAGAGAAGGTGTAACCATGGATCTCCCTACTACACCAGAGAGAGAAGGTGTAACCATGGAGCTCTTTACTACACCAGAGAGAGAATGTGTAACCATGGAGCTCTCTACTACACTAGAGAGAAGGTGTAACCATGGAGCTCCCTACTACACCAGAGAGAGAAGGTGTAACCATGGAGCTCTCTACTACACCAGAGAGAGAAGGTGTAACCATGGATCTCCCAACTACACCAGAGAGAGAAGGTGTAACCATGTATCTCCCTACTACACCAGAGAGAGAAGGTGTAACCATGGATCTCCCAACTACACCAGAGAGATAATGTGTAACCATGGATCTCCCAACTACACTAGAGAGAGAAGGTGTAACCATGGATCTCCCTACTACACCAGAGAGAGAAGGTGTAACCATGGATCTCCCAACTACACTAGAGAGAGAAGGTGTAACCATGGATCTCCCTACTACACCAGAGAGAGAAGGTGTAACCATGGATCTCCCAACTACACTAGAGAGAAGGTGTAACCATGGATCTCCCTACTACACCAGAGAGAGAAGGTGTAACCATGGATCTCCCTACTACACCAGAGAGAGAAGGTGTAACCATGGAGCTCCCAACTACACTAGAGAGAAGGTGTAACCATGGATCTCCCTACTACACCAGAGAGAGAAGGTGTAACCATGGATCTCCCTACTACACTAGAGAGAAGGTGTAACCATGGATCTCCCTACTACACCAGAGAGAGAAGGTGTAACCATGGATCTCCCTACTACACCAGAGAGAAGGTGTAACCATGGAGCTCCCTACTACACTAGAGAGAAGGTGTAACCATGGATCTCCCTACTACACCAGAGAGTGAAGGTGTAACCATGGATCTCCCTACTACACTAGAGAGAGAAGGTGTAACCATGGATCTCCCTACTACACTAGAGAGAAGGTGTAACCATGGATCTCCCTACTACACCAGAGAGTGAAGGTGTAACCATGGATCTCCCTACTACACTAGAGAGAGAAGGTGTAACCATGGATCTCCCTACTACACTAGAGAGAAGGTGTAACCATGGATCTCCCTACTACACCAGAGAGAGAAGGTGTAACCATGGATCTCCCTACTACACCAGAGAGAGAAGGTGTAACCATGGAGCTCCCAACTACACTAGAGAGAAGGTGTAACCATGGATCTCCCTACTACACCAGAGAGAGAAGGTGTAACCATGGATCTCCCTACTACACTAGAGAGAGAATGTGTAACCATGGATCTCCCTACTACACTAGAGAGAAGGTGTAAACATGGATCTCCCTACTACACTAGAGAGAGAAGGTGTAACCATGGAGCTCTCTACTACACCAGAGAGAGAAGGTGTAACCATGGATCTCTCTACTACACCAGAGAGAGAAGGTGTAACCATGGATCTCTCTACTACACCAGAGAGAGAAGGTGTAACCATGGATCTCTCTACTACACCAGAGAGAGAAGGTGTAACCATGGATCTCTCTACTACACCAGAGAGAGAAGGTGTAACCATGGATCTCCCTACTACACCAGAGAGAGAAGGTGTAACCATGGATCTCCCTACTACACCAGAGAGAGAAGGTGTAACCATGGATCTCCCTACTACACCAGAGAGAGAAGGTGTAACCATGGATCTCCCTACTACACCAGAGAGAGAAGGTGTAACCATGGATCTCCCTACTACACCAGAGAGAGAAGGTGTAACCATGGAGCTCTCTACTACACCAGAGAGAGAAGGTGTAACCATGGAGCCCTCTACTACACTAGAGAGAAGGTGTAACCATGGAGCTCCCTACTACACTAGAGAGAGAAGGTGTAACCATGGAGCCCTCTACTACACTAGAGAGAAGGTGTAACCATGGAGCTCCCTACTACACTAGAGAGAAGGTGTAACCATGGATCTCCCAACTACACTAGAGAGAGAAGGTGTAACCATGGATCTCCCTACTACACCAGAGAGAGAAGGTGTAACCATGGATCTCCCAACTACACTAGAGAGAAGGTGTAACCATGGATCTCCCTACTACACCAGAGAGAGAAGGTGTAACCATGGATCTCCCTACTACACCAGAGAGAGAAGGTGTAACCATGGATCTCCCTACTACACCAGAGAGAGAAGGTGTAACCATGGAGCTCCCAACTACACTAGAGAGAAGGTGTAACCATGGATCTCCCTACTACACCAGAGAGAGAAGGTGTAACCATGGATCTCCCTACTACACTAGAGAGAAGGTGTAACCATGGATCTCCCTACTACACCAGAGAGAGAAGGTGTAACCATGGATCTCCCTACTACACCAGAGAGAGAAGGTGTAACCATGGAGCTCCCAACTACACTAGAGAGAAGGTGTAACCATGGATCTCCCTACTACACCAGAGAGTGAAGGTGTAACCATGGATCTCCCTACTACACTAGAGAGAGAAGGTGTAACCATGGATCTCCCTACTACACTAGAGAGAAGGTGTAACCATGGATCTCCCTACTACACCAGAGAGTGAAGGTGTAACCATGGATCTCCCTACTACACTAGAGAGAGAAGGTGTAACCATGGATCTCCCTACTACACTAGAGAGAAGGTGTAACCATGGATCTCCCTACTACACCAGAGAGAGAAGGTGTAACCATGGATCTCCCTACTACACTAGAGAGAAGGTGTAACCATGGATCTCCCTACTACACTAGAGAGAGAATGTGTAACCATGGATCTCCCTACTACACTAGAGAGAAGGTGTAAACATGGATCTCCCTACTACACTAGAGAGAGAAGGTGTAACCATGGAGCTCTCTACTACACCAGAGAGAAGGTGTAACCATGGATCTCTCTACTACACCAGAGAGAGAAGGTGTAACCATGGATCTCTCTACTACACCAGAGAGAGAAGGTGTAACCATGGATCTCTCTACTACACCAGAGAGAGAAGGTGTAACCATGGATCTCTCTACTACACCAGAGAGAGAAGGTGTAACCATGGATCTCCCTACTACACCAGAGAGAGAAGGTGTAACCATGGATCTCCCTACTACACCAGAGAGAGAAGGTGTAACCATGGATCTCCCTACTACACCAGAGAGAGAAGGTGTAACCATGGATCTCCCTACTACACCAGAGAGAGAAGGTGTAACCATGGATCTCCCTACTACACCAGAGAGAGAAGGTGTAACCATGGATCTCCCTACTACACCAGAGAGAGAAGGTGTAACCATGGAGCTCTCTACTACACCAGAGAGAGAAGGTGTAACCATGGAGCCCTCTACTACACTAGAGAGAAGGTGTAACCATGGAGCTCCCTACTACACTAGAGAGAGAAGGTGTAACCATGGAGCCCTCTACTACACTAGAGAGAAGGTGTAACCATGGAGCTCCCTTCTACACCAGAGAGAAGGTGTAACCATGGAGCCCTCTACTACACTAGAGAGAAGGTGTAACCATGGAGCTCCCTACTACACTAGAGAGAGAAGGTGTAACCATGGATCTCCCTACTACACCAGAGAGAGAATGTGTAACCATGGAGCTCTCTACTACACCAGAGAGAGAAGGTGTAACCATGGAGCTCTCTACTACACCAGAGAGAGAAGGTGTAACCATGGAGCTCTCTACTACACCAGAGAGAGAAGGTGTAACCATGGAGCTCTCTACTACACCAGAGAGAGAAGGTGTAACCATGGAGCTCTCTACTACACTAGAGAGAAGGTGTAACCATGAAGCTCCCTACTACACCAGAGAGAGAAGGTGTAACCATGAAGCTCCCTACTACACCAGAGAGAGAAGGTGTAACCATGGATCTCCCTACTACACTAGAGAGAAGGTGTATCCATGGATCTCCCTACTACACCAGAGAGAGAAGGTGTAACCATGGATCTCCCTACTACACCAGAGAGAGAAGGTGTAACCATGGAGCTCCCAACTACACTAGAGAGAAGGTGTAACCATGGATCTCCCTACTACACCAGAGAGAGAAGGTGTAACCATGGATCTCCCTACTACACTAGAGAGAGAAGGTGTAACCATGGATCTCCCTACTACACTAGAGAGAAGGTGTAACCATGGATCTCCCTACTACACCAGAGAGAGAAGGTGTAACCATGGAGCTCCCAACTACACTAGAGAGAAGGTGTAACCATGGATCTCCCTACTACACCAGAGAGAGAAGGTGTAACCATGGATCTCCCTACTACACTAGAGAGAGAATGTGTAACCATGGATCTCCCTACTACACTAGAGAGAAGGTGTAAACATGGATCTCCCTACTACACTAGAGAGAGAAGGTGTAACCATGGAGCTCTCTACTACACCAGAGAGAGAAGGTGTAACCATGGATCTCTCTACTACACCAGAGAGAGAAGGTGTAACCATGGATCTCTCTACTACACCAGAGAGAGAAGGTGTAACCATGGATCTCTCTACTACACCAGAGAGAAGGTGTAACCATGGATCTCTCTACTACACCAGAGAGAGAAGGTGTAACCATGGATCTCCCTACTACACCAGAGAGAGAAGGTGTAACCATGGATCTCCCTACTACACCAGAGAGAGAAGGTGTAACCATGGATCTCCCTACTACACCAGAGAGAGAAGGTGTAACCATGGATCTCCCTACTACACCGAGAGAGAGAAGGTGTAACCATGGATCTCCCTACTACACCAGAGAGAGAAGGTGTAACCATGGAGCTCTCTACTACACCAGAGAGAGAAGGTGTAACCATGGAGCCCTCTACTACACTAGAGAGAAGGTGTAACCATGGAGCTCCCTACTACACTAGAGAGAGAAGGTGTAACCATGGAGCCCTCTACTACACTAGAGAGAAGGTGTAACCATGGAGCTCCCTACTACACTAGAGAGAAGGTGTAACCATGGATCTCCCAACTACACTAGAGAGAGAAGGTGTAACCATGGATCTCCCTACTACACCAGAGAGAGAAGGTGTAACCATGGATCTCCCAACTACACTAGAGAGAAGGTGTAACCATGGATCTCCCTACTACACCAGAGAGAGAAGGTGTAACCATGGATCTCCCTACTACACCAGAGAGAGAAGGTGTAACCATGGATCTCCCTACTACACCAGAGAGAGAAGGTGTAACCATGGAGCTCCCAACTACACTAGAGAGAAGGTGTAACCATGGATCTCCCTACTACACCAGAGAGAGAAGGTGTAACCATGGATCTCCCTACTACACTAGAGAGAAGGTGTAACCATGGATCTCCCTACTACACCAGAGAGAGAAGGTGTAACCATGGATCTCCCTACTACACCAGAGAGAGAAGGTGTAACCATGGAGCTCCCAACTACACTAGAGAGAAGGTGTAACCATGGATCTCCCTACTACACCAGAGAGTGAAGGTGTAACCATGGATCTCCCTACTACACTAGAGAGAGAAGGTGTAACCATGGATCTCCCTACTACACTAGAGAGAAGGTGTAACCATGGATCTCCCTACTACACCAGAGAGTGAAGGTGTAACCATGGATCTCCCTACTACACTAGAGAGAGAAGGTGTAACCATGGATCTCCCTACTACACTAGAGAGAAGGTGTAACCATGGATCTCCCTACTACACCAGAGAGAGAAGGTGTAACCATGGATCTCCCTACTACACTAGAGAGAGAAGGTGTAACCATGGATCTCCCTACTACACTAGAGAGAGAATGTGTAACCATGGATCTCCCTACTACACTAGAGAGAAGGTGTAAACATGGATCTCCCTACTACACTAGAGAGAGAAGGTGTAACCATGGAGCTCTCTACTACACCAGAGAGAGAAGGTGTAACCATGGATCTCTCTACTACACCAGAGAGAGAAGGTGTAACCATGGATCTCTCTACTACACCAGAGAGAGAAGGTGTAACCATGGATCTCTCTACTACACCAGAGAGAGAAGGTGTAACCATGGATCTCTCTACTACACCAGAGAGAGAAGGTGTAACCATGGATCTCCCTACTACACCAGAGAGAGAAGGTGTAACCATGGATCTCCCTACTACACCAGAGAGAGAAGGTGTAACCATGGATCTCCCTACTACACCAGAGAGAGAAGGTGTAACCATGGATCTCCCTACTACACCAGAGAGAAGGTGTAACCATGGATCTCCCTACTACACCAGAGAGAGAAGGTGTAACCATGGATCTCCCTACTACACCAGAGAGAGAAGGTGTAACCATGGAGCTCTCTACTACACCAGAGAGAGAAGGTGTAACCATGGAGCCCTCTACTACACTAGAGAGAAGGTGTAACCATGGAGCTCCCTACTACACTAGAGAGAGAAGGTGTAACCATGGAGCCCTCTACTACACTAGAGAGAAGGTGTAACCATGGAGCTCCCTTCTACACCAGAGAGAGAAGGTGTAACCATGGAGCCCTCTACTACACTAGAGAGAAGGTGTAACCATGGAGCTCCCTACTACACTAGAGAGAGAAGGTGTAACCATGGATCTCCCTACTACACCAGAGAGAGAATGTGTAACCATGGAGCTCTCTACTACACCAGAGAGAGAAGGTGTAACCATGGAGCTCTCTACTACACCAGAGAGAGAAGGTGTAACCATGGAGCTCTCTACTACACCAGAGAGAGAAGGTGTAACCATGGAGCTCTCTACTACACCAGAGAGAGAAGGTGTAACCATGGAGCTCTCTACTACACTAGAGAGAAGGTGTAACCATGAAGCTCCCTACTACACCAGAGAGAGAAGGTGTAACCATGAAGCTCCCTACTACACCAGAGAGAGAAGGTGTAACCATGGATCTCCCTACTACACTAGAGAGAAGGTGTATCCATGGATCTCCCTACTACACCAGAGAGAGAAGGTGTAACCATGGATCTCCCTACTACACCAGAGAGAGAAGGTGTAACCATGGAGCTCCCAACTACACTAGAGAGAAGGTGTAACCATGGATCTCCCTACTACACCAGAGAGAGAAGGTGTAACCATGGATCTCCCTACTACACTAGAGAGAGAAGGTGTAACCATGGATCTCCCTACTACACTAGAGAGAAGGTGTAACCATGGATCTCCCTACTACACTAGAGAGAAGGTGTAACCATGGATCTCCCTACTACACCAGAGAGAGAAGGTGTAACCATGGATCTCCCTACTACACCAGAGAGAGAAGGTGTAACCATGGAGCTCTCTACTACACTAGAGAGAAGGTGTAACCATGGAGCTCCCTACTACACCAGAGAGAGAAGGTGTAACCATGGATCTCCCTACTACACCAGAGAGAGAAGGTGTAACCATGGAGCTCTCTACTACACTATAGAGAAGGTGTAACCATGGAGCCCTCTACTACACTAGAGAGAAGGTGTAACCATGGAGCTCTCTACTACACTAGAGAGAAGGTGTAACCATGGAGCTCCCTACTACACCAGAGAGAGAAGGTGTAACCATGGATCTCCCTACTACACCAGAGAGAGAAGGTGTAACCATGGAGCTCTTTACTACACCAGAGAGAGAATGTGTAACCATGGAGCTCTCTACTACACTAGAGAGAAGGTGTAACCATGGAGCTCCCTACTACACCAGAGAGAGAAGGTGTAACCATGGAGCTCTCTACTACACCAGAGAGAGAAGGTGTAACCATGGATCTCCCAACTACACCAGAGAGAGAAGGTGTAACCATGTATCTCCCTACTACACCAGAGAGAGAAGGTGTAACCATGGATCTCCCAACTACACCAGAGAGATAATGTGTAACCATGGATCTCCCAACTACACTAGAGAGAGAAGGTGTAACCATGGATCTCCCTACTACACCAGAGAGAGAAGGTGTAACCATGGATCTCCCAACTACACTAGAGAGAGAAGGTGTAACCATGGATCTCCCTACTACACCAGAGAGAGAAGGTGTAACCATGGATCTCCCAACTACACTAGAGAGAAGGTGTAACCATGGATCTCCCTACTACACCAGAGAGAGAAGGTGTAACCATGGATCTCCCTACTACACCAGAGAGAGAAGGTGTAACCATGGAGCTCCCAACTACACTAGAGAGAAGGTGTAACCATGGATCTCCCTACTACACCAGAGAGAGAAGGTGTAACCATGGATCTCCCTACTACACCAGAGAGAGAAGGTGTAACCATGGATCTCCCTACTACACCAGAGAGAGAAGGTGTAACCATGGAGCTCCCAACTACACTAGAGAGAAGGTGTAACCATGGATCTCCCTACTACACCAGAGAGTGAAGGTGTAACCATGGATCTCCCTACTACACTAGAGAGAGAAGGTGTAACCATGGATCTCCCTACTACACTAGAGAGAAGGTGTAACCATGGATCTCCCTACTACACTAGAGAGAAGGTGTAACCATGGATCTCCCTACTACACCAGAGAGAGAAGGTGTAACCATGGATCTCCCTACTACACCAGAGAGAGAAGGTGTAACCATGGAGCTCCCAACTACACTAGAGAGAAGGTGTAACCATGGATCTCCCTACTACACTAGAGAGAGAAGGTGTAACCATGGATCTCCCTACTACACTAGAGAGAGAATGTGTAACCATGGATCTCCCTACTACACTAGAGAGAAGGTGTAAACATGGATCTCCCTACTACACTAGAGAGAGAAGGTGTAACCATGGAGCTCTCTACTACACCAGAGAGAGAAGGTGTAACCATGGATCTCTCTACTACACCAGAGAGAGAAGGTGTAACCATGGATCTCTCTACTACACCAGAGAGAAGGTGTAACCATGGATCTCTCTACTACACCAGAGAGAGAAGGTGTAACCATGGATCTCTCTACTACACCAGAGAGAGAAGGTGTAACCATGGATCTCCCTACTACACCAGAGAGAGAAGGTGTAACCATGGATCTCCCTACTACACCAGAGAGAGAAGGTGTAACCATGGATCTCCCTACTACACCAGAGAGAAGGTGTAACCATGGATCTCCCTACTACACCAGAGAGAGAAGGTGTAACCATGGATCTCCCTACTACACCAGAGAGAGAAGGTGTAACCATGGATCTCCCTACTACACCAGAGAGAGAAGGTGTAACCATGGAGCTCTCTACTACACCAGAGAGAGAAGGTGTAACCATGGAGCCCTCTACTACACTAGAGAGAAGGTGTAACCATGGAGCTCCCTACTACACTAGAGAGAGAAGGTGTAACCATGGAGCCCTCTACTACACTAGAGAGAAGGTGTAACCATGGAGCTCCCTACTACACCAGAGAGAGAAGGTGTAACCATGGAGCCCTCTACTACACTAGAGAGAAGGTGTAACCATGGAGCTCCCTACTACACTAGAGAGAGAAGGTGTAACCATGGATCTCCCTACTACACCAGAGAGAGAATGTGTAACCATGGAGCTCTCTACTACACCAGAGAGAGAAGGTGTAACCATGTTTCTCCCTACTACACCAGAGAGAGAAGGTGTAACCATGGATCTCCCTACTACACCAGAGAGAGAAGGTGTAACCATGTATCTCCCTACTACACTAGAGAGAAGGTGTAACCATGGAGCTCTCTACTACACCAGAGAGAAGGTGTAACCATGGAGTTCCCTACTACACCAGAGAGAGAAGGTGTAACCATGGAGCTCTCTACTACGCCAGAGAGAGAAGGTGTAACCATGGATCTCCCTACTACACCAGAGAGAGAAGGTGTAACCATGGATCTCCCTACTACACTAGAGAGAGAAGGTGTAACCATGGAGCTCTCTACTACACTAGAGAGAAGGTGTAACCATGGAGCTCTCTACTACACTAGAGAGAAGGTGTAACCATGGATCTCCCTACTACACCAGAGAGAGAAGGTGTAACCATGGAGCTCTCTACTACACCAGAGAGAGAAGGTGTAACCATGGATCTCCCTACTACACCAGAGAGAGAAGGTGTAACCATGGAGCTCCCAACTACACTAGAGAGAAGGTGTAACCATGGATCTCCCTACTACACCAGAGAGTGAAGGTGTAACCATGGATCTCCCTACTACACTAGAGAGAGAAGGTGTAACCATGGATCTCCCTACTACACTAGAGAGAAGGTGTAACCATGGATCTCCCTACTACACTAGAGAGAAGGTGTAACCATGGATCTCCCTACTACACCAGAGAGAGAAGGTGTAACCATGGATCTCCCTACTACACCAGAGAGAGAAGGTGTAACCATGGAGCTCCCAACTACACTAGAGAGAAGGTGTAACCATGGATCTCCCTACTACACTAGAGAGAGAAGGTGTAACCATGGATCTCCCTACTACACTAGAGAGAGAATGTGTAACCATGGATCTCCCTACTACACTAGAGAGAAGGTGTAAACATGGATCTCCCTACTACACTAGAGAGAGAAGGTGTAACCATGGAGCTCTCTACTACACCAGAGAGAGAAGGTGTAACCATGGATCTCTCTACTACACCAGAGAGAGAAGGTGTAACCATGGATCTCTCTACTACACCAGAGAGAGAAGGTGTAACCATGGATCTCTCTACTACACCAGAGAGAGAAGGTGTAACCATGGATCTCTCTACTACACCAGAGAGAGAAGGTGTAACCATGGATCTCCCTACTACACCAGAGAGAGAAGGTGTAACCATGGATCTCCCTACTACACCAGAGAGAGAAGGTGTAACCATGGATCTCCCTACTACACCAGAGAGAGAAGGTGTAACCATGGATCTCCCTACTACACCAGAGAGAGAAGGTGTAACCATGGATCTCCCTACTACACCAGAGAGAGAAGGTGTAACCATGGATCTCCCTACTACACCAGAGAGAGAAGGTGTAACCATGGAGCTCTCTACTACACCAGAGAGAGAAGGTGTAACCATGGAGCCCTCTACTACACTAGAGAGAAGGTGTAACCATGGAGCTCCCTACTACACTAGAGAGAGAAGGTGTAACCATGGAGCCCTCTACTACACTAGAGAGAAGGTGTAACCATGGAGCTCCCTACTACACCAGAGAGAGAAGGTGTAACCATGGAGCCCTCTACTACACTAGAGAGAAGGTGTAACCATGGAGCTCCCTACTACACTAGAGAGAGAAGGTGTAACCATGGATCTCCCTACTACACCAGAGAGAGAATGTGTAACCATGGAGCTCTCTACTACACCAGAGAGAGAAGGTGTAACCATGTTTCTCCCTACTACACCAGAGAGAGAAGGTGTAACCATGGATCTCCCTACTACACCAGAGAGAGAAGGTGTAACCATGTATCTCCCTACTACACTAGAGAGAAGGTGTAACCATGGAGCTCTCTACTACACCAGAGAGAAGGTGTAACCATGGAGTTCCCTACTACACCAGAGAGAGAAGGTGTAACCATGGAGCTCTCTACTACGCCAGAGAGAGAAGGTGTAACCATGGATCTCCCTACTACACCAGAGAGAGAAGGTGTAACCATGGATCTCCCTACTACACTAGAGAGAGAAGGTGTAACCATGGAGCTCTCTACTACACTAGAGAGAAGGTGTAACCATGGAGCTCTCTACTACACTAGAGAGAAGGTGTAACCATGGATCTCCCTACTACACCAGAGAGAGAAGGTGTAACCATGGAGCTCTCTACTACACTAGAGAGAAGGTGTAACCATGTATCTCCCAGCTTGTGTTTTACAGTGAGATACTCATCTCCCAGCTTGTGTTTTACAGTGAGATACTCATCTCCCAGCTTGTGTTTTACAGTGAGATACTCATCTCCCAGCTTGTGTTTTACAGTGAGATACTCATCTCCCAGCTTGTGTTTTACAGTGAGATACTCATCTCCCAGCTTGTGTTTTACAGTGAGATACTCATCTCCCAGCTTGTGTTTTACAGTGAGATACTCATCTCCCAGCTTGTGTTTTACAGTGAGATACTCATCTCCCAGCTTGTGTTTTACAGTGAGATACTCATCTCCCAGCTTGTGTTTTACAGTGAGATACTCATCTCCCAGCTTGTGTTTTACAGTGAGATACTCATCTCCCAGCTTGTGTTTTACAGTGAGATACTCATCTCCCAGCTTGTGTTTTACAGTGAGATAATCATCTCCCAGCTTGTGTTTTACAGTGAGATACTCATCTCCCAGCTTGTGTTTTACAGTGAGATACTCATCTCCCAGCTTGTGTTTTACAGTGAGATACTCATCTCCCAGCTTGTGTTTTACAGTGAGATACTCATCTCCCAGCTTGTGTTTTACAGTGAGATACTCATCTCCCAGCTTGTGTTTTACAGTGAGATACTCATCTCCCAGCTTGTGTTTTACAGTGAGATACTCATCTCCCAGCTTGTGTTTTACAGTGAGATACTCATCTCCCAGCTTGTGTTTTACAGTGAGATACTCTGAGTCTCTGTTGTATATGTGGTCTAGAACAGAGAAAAACCTTGCAGTAGGTGATGGTGTTGAACATCTTGTTAATTGTGTTAGCGCGTTCTCAACAAACACTCTATTCTACCTGGTCCACAGATTTAATTTAATCTGAACCACCCTTTAACTGGAACAGGACATGGGAAAAATGTGATTTTGGCATCCCGTAATCCGAACCATCAACATATACATTTTAAGTTTGTTCACAGAATGTATTTAACACCACGGAAATATGGTACGAGGAAATTGTCCCCGACTGTTCACTGTGTCCCCTGAATCAGGTCGGCACATTCCTCCATATGATGTGGGAGTGTCTTGAAGAATAATGGGAGTGTCTTGAAGAATAATGGGAGTGTCTTGAAGAATAATGGGAGTGTCTTGAAGAATAATGGGAGTGTCTTGAAGAATAATGGGAGTGTCTTGAAGAATAATGGGAGTGTCTTGAAGAATAATGGGAGTGTCTTGAAGAATAATGGGAGTGTCTTGAAGAATAATGGGAGTGTCTTGAAGAATAATGGGAGTGTCTTGAAGAATAATGGGAGTGTCTTGAAGAATAATGGGAGTGTCTTGAAGAATAATTACAGCTAAAGCCCAACAGATACAGATATTTATTACAACTTTTATTATGTTCTTTGATTCCAGGCCCACGGGGAAGGTGTGTGGGGGGTGGGGGGGTCTGGTCACTGTGGGGGAGGGAGGGGGCGATTGGAGGGAATCTACTGGTTGAATCAGGGGATGGATGGGTTGGAGGGGCACTGATTCGTTTCTGGGTGGGATGGGAAGGGGTGGGAGGCATGCTTTCTTCGGGTCTTTAAACGTTGAGAACCATGGAGAACTTTGCTGTAGGAGATGGTCTAGAACATGGAGAACCATGGAGAACCTTGCTGTACGAGATGGCCTAAAACATGGAGAACCTTGCTGTGAACCTTGCTGTAGAAGATGGTCCAGAACATGGAGAACCATAGAGAACCTTGCTGTAGGAGATGGTCTAGAACATGGAGAACAATAGAGAACATTGCTGTAGGAGATGGTCTAGAACATAGAGAACCTTGCTGTAGGAGATGTTCTCGAACATAGAGAACCTTACTGTAATAGATGGTCTACAACATAGAAAACCTTGCTGTAGGAGATGTTCTCGAACATAGAGAACCTTGCTGTAGGAGATGGTCTAGAACATGGAGAACAATAGAGAACATTGCTGCAGGAGATGGTCTAGAACATAGAGAACCTTGCTGTAGGAGATGGTCTAGAACATGGAGAACAATAGAGAACATTGCTGTAGGAGATGGTCTAGAACATAGAGAACCTTGCTGTAGGAGATGGTCTACAACATAGAGAACCTTGCTGTAGGAGATGTTCTAGAACATAGAGAACCTTGCTGTAGGAGATGGTGTTGAACATCTCACTGATCTCGTCAGGCTGGTTGACTTCCTCCTCTTTCCGGGACAGAGGATGAGATGAGGCCAGGGCGTCCACAGCAAACACCTTGTGGACATCATTCAGGATGGTCTGCTCTTTCTAGGGAGAGAGAGGGAGAGTGATCAGTCTTACTGTACTCTATATGATCAGATTAATCCTCCTGTGAGGGTGATCAGTCTTACTGTACTCTATATGATCAGATTAATCCTCCTGAAAGAGTGATCAGTCTTACTGTACTCTATATGATCAGATTAATCCTCCTGTGAGGGTGATCAGTCTTACTGTACTCTATATGATCAGATTAATCCTCCTGAAAGAGTGATCAGTCTTACTGTACTCTATATGATCAGATTAATCCTCCTGAAAGGGTGATCAGTCTTACTGTACTCTATATGATCAGATTAATCCTCCTGTAAGGGTGATCAGTCTTACTGTACTCTATATGATCAGATTAATCCTCCTGAATTAGTGATCAGTCTTACTGTACTCTATATGATCAGATTAATCCTCCTGAATTAGTGATCAGTCTTACTGTACTCTATATGATCAGATTAATCCTCCTGTGAGGGTGATCAGTCTTACTGTACTCTATATGATCAGATTAATCCTCCTGAATTAGTGATCAGTCTTACTGTACTCTATATGATCAGATTAATCCTCCTGAATTAGTGATCAGTCTTACTGTACTCTATATGATCAGATTAATCCTCCTGAATTAGTGATCAGTCTTACTGTACTCTATATGATCAGATTAATCCTCCTGTGAGGGTGATCAGTCTTACTGTACTCTATATGATCAGATTAATCCTCCTGTGAGGGTGATCAGTCTTACTGTACTCTATATGATCAGATTAATCCTCCTGTGAGGGTGATCAGTCTTACTGTACTCTATATGATCAGATTAATCCTCCTGAAAGAGTGATCAGTCTTACTGTACTCTATATGATCAGATTAATCCTCCTGTGGGGGTGATCAGTCTTACTGTACTCTATATGATCAGATTAATCCTCCTGAAAGAGTGATCAGTCTTACTGTACTCTATATGATCAGATTAATCCTCCTGAAAGAGTGATCAGTCTTACTGTACTCTATATGATCAGATTAATCCTCCTGTGAGGGTGATCAGTCTTACTGTACTCTATATGATCAGATTAATCCTCCTGAATTAGTGATCAGTCTTACTGTACTCTATATGATCAGATTAATCCTCCTGAAAGGGTGATCAGTCTTACTGTACTCTATATGATCAGATTAATCCTCCTGAAAGAGTGATCAGTCTTACTGTACTCTATATGATCAGATTAATCCTCCTGTGAGGGTGATCAGTCTTACTGTACTCTATATGATCAGATTAATCCTCCTGAAAGGGTGGTCAGTCTTACTGTACTCTATATGATCAGATTAATCCTCCTGTGAGGGTGATCAGTCTTACTGTACTCTATATGATCAGATTAATCCTCCTGAAAGAGTGGTCAGTCTTACTGTACTCTATATGATCAGATTAATCCTCCTGTGAGGGTGATCAGTCTTACTGTACTCTATATGATCAGATTAATCCTCCTGAAAGAGTGATCAGTCTTACTGTACTCTATATGATCAGATTAATCCTCCTGAAAGAGTGATCAGTCTTACTGTACTCTATATGATCAGATTAATCCTCCTGTAAGGGTGATCAGTCTTACTGTACTCTATATGATCAGATTAATCCTCCTGAATTAGTGATCAGTCTTACTGTACTCTATATGATCAGATTAATCCTCCTGAATTAGTGATCAGTCTTACTGTACTCTATATGATCAGATTAATCCTCCTGTGAGGGTGATCAGTCTTACTGTACTCTATATGATCAGATTAATCCTCCTGAATTAGTGATCAGTCTTACTGTACTCTATATGATCAGATTAATCCTCCTGAATTAGTGATCAGTCTTACTGTACTCTATATGATCAGATTAATCCTCCTGTGAGGGTGATCAGTCTTACTGTACTCTATATGATCAGATTAATCCTCCTGTGAGGGTGATCAGTCTTACTGTACTCTATATGATCAGATTAATCCTCCTGTGAGGGTGATCAGTCTTACTGTACTCTATATGATCAGATTAATCCTCCTGAAAGAGTGATCAGTCTTACTGTACTCTATATGATCAGATTAATCCTCCTGTGGGGGTGATCAGTCTTACTGTACTCTATATGATCAGATTAATCCTCCTGAAAGAGTGATCAGTCTTACTGTACTCTATATGATCAGATTAATCCTCCTGAAAGAGTGATCAGTCTTACTGTACTCTATATGATCAGATTAATCCTCCTGTGAGGGTGATCAGTCTTACTGTACTCTATATGATCAGATTAATCCTCCTGAATTAGTGATCAGTCTTACTGTACTCTATATGATCAGATTAATCCTCCTGAAAGGGTGATCAGTCTTACTGTACTCTATATGATCAGATTAATCCTCCTGAAAGAGTGATCAGTCTTACTGTACTCTATATGATCAGATTAATCCTCCTGTGAGGGTGATCAGTCTTACTGTACTCTATATGATCAGATTAATCCTCCTGTGAGGGAGATCAGTCTTACTGTACTCTATATGATCAGATTAATCCTCCTGTGAGGGTGATCAGTCTTACGATGTTCCACGTGGGTTCAGCGTAGTCAGCTCCTAGATACTCCACGTAGCTGGCAAAGCCCTCGTTCAGCCACAGGTCATTCCACCATCTCAGAGTCACCAGGTTCCCAAACCACTGTGGACACAGGATCATGTCACACTTCGGGAACAATCACATCCAAAATGGCCGTCTGTTCCCTATGAAGCAGTGCATTACCTTTCGCCAGCTCTGACCAATATTAATAATTAGGTGGGTTAAGTACGTATTAATACAAAGGTATGAATTGAAAACATGTTTTTCGTATTTCATTATAAATTCATCACCTGCTGTATTCGCTGCTTGTGACTAAAACATTTGATACCCCAACTCACCTTGAGACACCCTAGGAGAATGTGATCAAGGCCAAGATCTGCCATAATCAACGGTGATCCTGGGGCAATTAGGATTAAGTGGCTTGTTTAAGGGCACATCAACAGATTTTTCACCTTGTAAACTTGGGGATTTGAACTAGAGACCTTTCGGTTACTGGCCCAACACTCTAACCGCTAGGCTACCTGCCGGTTACTAGCCAAACACTCTAACCACTAGGCTACCTGCCAGTTACTAGCCCAACACTCTAACCGTTAGGCTATCTGCCGGTTACTAGTCCAACGCTCTAACCACAAGAATACCTGCCGGTTACTAGCCCAACGCTTTAACCACTAAGCTACCTACCGGTTACTAGCCCAACACTCTAACCGCTAGGCTACCTGCCGGTTACTAGCCAAACACTCTAACCACTAGGCTACCTGCTGGTTACTAGTCCAACACTCTAACCGCTAGGCTACCTACCGGTTACTAGTCCAACGTTCTAACCACTAGGCTACCTGCTGGTTACTAGCCCAACGTTCTAACCGCTAGGCTACCTGCCGGTTACTAGTCCAACGCTCTAACAACTAGGCTACCTGCCGGTTACTAGCCCAACGCTTTAACCACTAGGCTACCTGCCGGTTACTAGCCCAACGCTCTAACCGCTAGGCTACCTGCCGGTGATTAGCCCAACACTCTAACCGCTAGGCTACCTGTCGGTTACTAGCCCAACACTCTAACCGCTAGGCTACCTGCCGGTTACTAGCCCAACACTCTAACCACTAGGCTACCTGTCGGTTACTAGTCCAACGCTCTAACAACTAGGCTACCTGCCGGTTACTAGCCCAACACTCTAACCACTAGGCTACCTGCCGGTTACTAGTCCAATGCTCTAACCACAAGGCTACCTGCCAGTTACTAGCCCAACACTCTAACTGCTATGCTACCTGCCGGTTACTAGCCCAACGCTTTAAACACTAGGCTACCTGCTGGTTTCTAGCCCAACGCTCTAACCGCTCTGCCTTACTATTATTCGACCATGCTGGTCATTTATGAACATTTGAACATCTTGGCCATGTTCTGTTATAATCTCCACCCGGCACAGCCAGAAGAGGACGGGCCACCCCACATATGCTCTCTCTTTCTTTCTCTCTCTCGGAGGACCTAAGCCCTAGGACCGTGCCCCAGGACTACCTGACATGATGACTCCTTGCTGTCCCCGGTCCACCTGACTGTGCTGCTGCTCCAGTTTCAACTGTTCTGCCTTGTTATTATTCGACCATGCTGGTCATTTATGAACATTTGAACATCTTGGCCATGTTCTGTTATAATCTCCACCCGGCACAGCCAGAAGAGGACTGGCCACCCCACATAGCCTGGTTCCTCTCTAGGTTTCTTCCTAGGTTTTGGCCTTTCTAGGGAGTTTTTCCTAGCCACCGTGCTT
Organism: Oncorhynchus gorbuscha; assembly: GCF_021184085.1. Lineage (NCBI taxonomy): Eukaryota > Metazoa > Chordata > Actinopteri > Salmoniformes > Salmonidae > Oncorhynchus > Oncorhynchus gorbuscha. The sequence continues at coordinate 75,056 of NW_025746517.1, forward strand.
CTACACCTGCATTGCTTGCTGTTTGGGGTTTTAGGCTGGGTTTCTGTACAGCACTTTGAGATATCAGCTGATGTACGAAGGGCTATATGAATAAATTTGATTTGATTTGATTTATGCTACCTGCCGGTTACTAGCCCAACGCTCTAACCACTAGGCTACCTGCCAGTTACTAGTCCAACGCTCTAACCACAAGGCTACCTGCCAGTTACTAGCACAACACTCTAACCGCTAGGCTACCTGCCGGTAACTAGCCCAACACTAACCACTAGGCTACCTGCCGGTTACTAGCCCAACACTCTAACCACTAGGCTACCTGCCGGTTATTAGCCCAACACTCTAACCTCTATGCTACCTGCCGGTTACTAGCCCAAAACTCTAACCAAACATTTTTATATCTAAACCAAGATAGACCTTAGCCCGTCGTTTCAAATGGGAAGCAATTAGTCATAGTGGGCAGAACAAGCAAGGAGGTGGGCAGAGCCAAGCAGGAGCTAGCGAGATCCTATTAGCGCGTTCTAGCATGTATGCGCATATTTCCATTAGGGAACGCCTTCTCTGTGAAGTGAGTGTGCAATAACTCCATTTGCACTCCTTCTAAACAACACCATTTTTTAAAGCTTTGGCAAAGATTAAAGTCTGCTAAACTTAGTCCACTCTGTTAGTAACATAATCTAGTTTTGGGAACAAAATTATTATTTTTTTAAATGTAAATTGTGTCTGGCCAAAATCCATCTCGTTCCATCTTCTCCCGGCAACTGGCAACTGGGCTTCCTCTCATTACCTGGCGCTCATGTTGTGGACCTTAGTCATCCTCTCGAGCAATGTTTCTCCTTGCAGGATGTGATGTCATAGGTTGGACAGGAAGTACAGTAATGTCATAGGTTGGACAGGAAGTATAGTGATGTCATAGGTTGGACACTAGGTACATTAATGTCATAGGTCGGACAGGCAGTACAGTGATGTCATTGGTTTGACAAGAAGTACAGGGATGTCATAGGTTGGACAGGAAGTACAGGGATGTCATAGGTTGGACAGGAAGTACAGTAATGTCATAGGTTGGACAGGAAGTACAGTAATGTCATAGGTTGGACAGGAAGTACAGGGATGTCATAGGTTGGACAGGAAGTACAGGGATGTCATAGGTTGGACAGGAAGTACAGGGATGTCATAGGTTGGACAGGAAGTACAGGGATGACATAGAGAACACACTACCATATGAGCCAGTTCGTGAGCCACCACAGTCAAGACTCTCTCTTTGTTTCCAACAGAGGAGATGGCTGGATCGTACAGGAGGGCTGTCTCTCTGTAGGTGATCAGACCCCAGTTCTCCATGGCTCCAGCATTGAAGTCAGGGAGAGCTATCTGGTCTACAGGGGAAAAGACAATAAAGGAGGCCTAAATGGTACCCTATTCCCTTTATAGTGCACTACTCTTGACCAGAGCCTTAGTGCACTTTATAGGAAATAGGGAGCCATTTGGAACGTAACCAACAATCTGTTGGGAGACTTAGTTTCACAGAGTATAATACATTTACATTACATTTAAGTCATTTAGCAGACGCTCTTATCCAGAGCGACTTAATATAAGTGTAGGCCTACATGTGTACACATGCACTCATGGAGCTGAGGTCTGAATGCTAAGCTAACTTACCTGACAGGTCTGAATGCTAAGCTAACTTACCTGACAGGTCTGAATGCTAAGCTAACTTACCTGACAGGTCTGAATGCTAAGCTAACTTACCTGACAGGTCTGAATGCTAAGCTAACTTACCTGACAGGTCTGCATGCAAAGCAAAGCTAACTTACCTGACAGGTCTGAATGCTAAGCTAACTTACCTGACAGGTCTGAATGCTAAGCTAACTTACCTGACAGGTCTGCATGCTAAGCTAACTTACCTGACAGGTCTGCATGCTAAGCTAACTTACCTGACAGGTCTGCATGCTAAGCTAACTTACCTGACAGGTCTGAATGCTAAGCTAACTTACCTGACAGGTCGGAATACAACGCTGACTTACCTGACAGGTCTGCATGCTAAGCTAACTTACCTGACAGGTCGGAATGCTAAGCTAACTTACCTGACAGGCCTGAATACAACGCTAACTTACCTGACAGGTCTGAATACAACGCTAACTTACCTGACAGGTCTGAATACAACGCTAACTTACCTGACAGGTCTGAATGCTAAGCTAACTTACCTGACAGGTCGGAATGCTAAGCTAATTTACCTGACAGGTCTGAATGCTAAGCTAACTTACCTGACAGGTCGGAATGCTAAGCTAACTTACCTGACAGGTCTGAATGCTAAGCTAACTTACCTGACAGGTCTGAATGCTAAGCTAACTTACCTGACAGGTCTGAATGCTAAGCTAACTTACCTGACAGGTCTGAATGCTAAGCTAACTTACCTGACTTGGACAGTGGGTAGCTGGCATTGTAGTATCGTTCAAAAAACTTGAGCATTGGTCCTGTAACATTGAGAGCATAGTTTCCGTGTCCCTCAGCTATAGCTTTCCTCCGAGCCCAGATACGGACCTGCAAACAATTAGTATCAACTATCAATCATGACTACAGTCTAACCACAGCAGCATCAGTCATCACTACAGTCTAACCACAGCAGTATCAGTCATCACTACAGTCTAACCACAGCAGCATCAGTCATCACTACAGTCTAACCACAGCAGTATCAGTCATCACTACAGTCTAACCACAGCAGTATCAGTCATCACTACAGTCTAACCACAGCAGTATCAGTCATCACTACAGTTTAACCACAGCAGCATCAGTCATCACTACAGTCTAACCACAGCAGCATCAGTCATCACTACAGTTTAACCACAGCAGTATCAGTCATCACTACAGTCTAACCACAGCAGTATCAGTCATCACTACAGTCTAACCACAGCAGCATCAGTCATCACTACAGTCCAACCACAGCAGCATCAGTCATCACTACAGTTTAACCACAGCAGTATCAGTCATCACTACAGTCTAACCACAGCACTCAGTCATCACTACAGTCTAACCACAGCAGTATCAGTCATCACTACAGTTTAACCACAGCAGCATCAGTCATCACTACAGTCTAACCACAGCAGCATCAGTCATCACTACAGTCTAACCACAGCAGTATCAGTCATCACTACAGTCTAACCACAGCAGTATCAGTCATCACTACAGTCTAACCACAGCAGCATCAGTCATCACTACAGTCTAACCACAGCACTCAGTCATCACTACAGTCTAACCACAGCAGCATCAGTCATCACTACAGTCTAACCACAGCAGTATCAGTCATCACTACAGTCTAACCACAGCAGCATCAGTCATCACTACAGTCTAACCACAGCAGTATCAGTCATCACTACAGTTTAACCACAGCACTCAGTCATCACTACAGTCTAACCACAGCAGCATCAGTCATCACTACAGTCTAACCACAGCACTCAGTCATCACTACAGTCTAACCACAGCAGTATCAGTCATCACTACAGTCTAACCACAGCAGTATCAGTCATCACTACAGTCTAACCACAGCACTCAGTCATCACTACAGTCTAACCACAGCAGTATCAGTCATCACTACAGTTTAACCACAGCAGCATCAGTCATCACTACAGTCTAACCACAGCAGCATCAGTCATCACTACAGTCTAACCACAGCAGTATCAGTCATCACTACAGTCTAACCACAGCAGCATCAGTCATCACTACAGTCTAACCACAGCAGCATCAGTCATCACTACAGTCTAACCACAGCAGTATCAGTCATCACTACAGTCTAACCACAGCAGCATCAGTCATCACTACAGTCTAACCACAGCACTCAGTCATCACTACAGTCTAACCACAGCAGCATCAGTCATCACTACAGTCTAACCACAGCAGTATCAGTCATCACTACAGTCTAACCACAGCAGTATCAGTCATCACTACAGTCTAACCACAGCAGCATCAGTCATCACTACAGTCTAACCACAGCACTCAGTCATCACTACAGTCTAACCACAGCAGCATCAGTCATCACTACAGTCTAACCACAGCAGTATCAGTCATCACTACAGTCTAACCACAGCAGCATCAGTCATCACTACAGTCTAACCACAGCAGTATCAGTCATCACTACAGTTTAACCACAGCACTCAGTCATCACTACAGTCTAACCACAGCAGCATCAGTCATCACTACAGTCTAACCACAGCACTCAGTCATCACTACAGTCTAACCACAGCAGTATCAGTCATCACTACAGTCTAACCACAGCAGTATCAGTCATCACTACAGTCTAACCACAGCAGCATCAGTCATCACTACAGTCTAACCACAGCAGTATCAGTCATCACTACAGTCTAACCACAGCAGTATCAGTCATCACTACAGTCTAACCACAGCAGCATCAGTCATCACTACAGTCTAACCACAGCAGTATCAGTCATCACTACAGTCTAACCACAGCAGCATCAGTCATCACTACAGTTTAACCACAGCAGCATCAGTCATCACTACAGTCTAACCACAGCACTCAGTCATCACTACAGTCTAACCACAGCAGCATCAGTCATCACTACAGTTTAACCACAGCACTCAGTCATCACTACAGTCTAACCACAGCAGTATCAGTCATCACTACAGTCTAACCACGGCACTCAGTCATCACTACAGTCTAACCACAGCAGCATCAGTCATCACTACAATCTAACCACAGCACTCAGTCATCACTACAGTCTAACCACAGCAGCATCAGTCATCACTACAGTTTAACCACAGCACTCAGTCATCACTACAGTCTAACCACAGCACTCAGTCATCACTACAGTCTAACCACAGCAGTATCAGTCATCACTACAGTTTAACCACAGCAGTATCAGTCATCACTACAGTCTAACCACAGCAGTATCAGTCATCACTACAGTCTAACCACAGCAGCATCAGTCATCACTACAGTCTAACCACAGCAGTATCAGTCATCACTACAGTCTAACCACAGCAGTATCAGTCATCACTACAGTCTAACCACAGCAGCATCAGTCATCACTACAGTCTAACCACAGCAGCATCAGTCATCACTACAGTCTAACCACAGCAGTATCAGTCATCACTACAGTCTAACCACAGCACTCAGTCATCACTACAGTTTAACCACAGCAGCATCAGTCATCACTACAGTCTAACCACAGCAGTATCAGTCATCACTACAGTTTAACCACAGCAGCATCAGTCATCACTACAGTCTAACCACAGCAGTATCAGTCATCACTACAGTCTAACCACAGCAGTATCAGTCATCACTACAGTCTAACCACAGCAGCATCAGTCATCACTACAGTCTAACCACAGCACTCAGTCATCACTACAGTCTAACCACAGCAGTATCAGTCATCACTACAGTTCAACCACAGCAGCATCAGTCATCACTACAGTCTAACCACAGCAGTATCAGTCATCACTACAGTCTAACCACAGCAGTATCAGTCATCACTACAGTTTAACCACAGCAGTATCAGTCATCACTACAGTCTAACCACAGCAGTATCAGTCATCACTACAGTCTAACCACAGCAGCATCAGTCATCACTACAGTCTAACCACAGCAGTAGCAGTCATCACTACAGTCTAACCACAGCAGTATCAGTCATCACTACAATCTAACCACAGCAGTATCAGTCATCACTACAGTTTAACCACAGCAGTATCAGTCATCACTACAGTTTAACCACAGCAGTATCAGTCATCACTACAGTTTAACCACAGCAGTATCAGTCATCACTACAGTCTAACCACAGCAGTATCAGTCATCACTACAGTTTAACCACAGCAGTATCAGTCATCACTACAGTCTAACCACAGCAGCATCAGTCATCACTACAGTCTAACCACAGCAGTATCAGTCATCACTACAGTCTAACCACAGCAGTATCAGTCATCACTACAGTTCAACCACAGCAGCATCAGTCATCACTACAGTCTAACCACAGCAGTATCAGTCATCACTACAGTCTAACCACAGCAGTATCAGTCATCACTACAGTTTAACCACAGCAGTATCAGTCATCACTACAGTCTAACCACAGCAGTATCAGTCATCACTACAGTCTAACCACAGCAGCATCAGTCATCACTACAGTCTAACCACAGCAGTAGCAGTCATCACTACAGTCTAACCACAGCAGTATCAGTCATCACTACAATCTAACCACAGCAGTATCAGTCATCACTACAGTTTAACCACAGCAGTATCAGTCATCACTACAGTTTAACCACAGCAGTATCAGTCATCACTACAGTCTAACCACAGCAGTATCAGTCATCACTACAGTTTAACCACAGCAGTATCAGTCATCACTACAGTCTAACCACAGCACTCAGTCATCACTACAGTTTAACCACAGCAGCATCAGTCATCACTACAGTCTAACCATAGCAGCATCAGTCATCACTACAGTTTAACCACAGCAGTATCAGTCATGAATCTGAATGAGAGGAAACTGTAGCACCCTATTACCTACAGTTGAAGTCGGAAGTTTACATACACTTAGGTTGGAGTCATTAAAACTCGTTTTTCAACCACTCCACAAATAAATTGTTAACAAACTATAGTTTTGACAAGTCGGTTAGGACATCTACTTTGTGCCTGACACAAGTCATATTTCCAACAATTGTTTACAGACATATTATTTCACTGTATCACAATTCCCTTGGGTCAGTTTATATACACTAAGTTGAATGTGTCTTTAAACAACTTGGAAAATTCCAAGAAATTGACATAATTTGAGTCAATTGGAGGTGTACCTGTGAATGTATTTCAAGGCCTACCTTCAAACTCAGTGCCTCTTTGTTTGACATCATGGGAAAATCAAAAGAAATCAGCTAAGACCTCAGAAAATAAATTGTAGACCTCCACAAGTCTGGTTCATCCTTGGGAGCAATTTCCAAATGCCTGAAGGTACCACGTTCATCTGTACAAACAATAGTACGCAAGTATAAACACCATGGGACCAAGCAGCCGTCCTACCGCTCAGGAAGGAGACACATTCTGTCTCCTAGAGATGAACGTACTTTGGTGTGAAAAGTGTAAATCAATCCCAGAACAACAGCAAAGGACCTTGTGAAGATTCTGGAGGAAGCAGGTACAAAAGTATCTATATCCACAGTAAAACGAGTCCAGAAAAGAAAAGCCAGACTACGGTTTGCAACTGCACATGGGGACAAAGATCGTACTTTTTGAAGAAATGTCCTCTGGTCTGATGAAACAAAAATAGAACTGTTTGGCCATAATGACCATCATTATGTTTGGAGGAAAAAGGGGGAGGCTTGCGAGCCGAAGAACACCATCCCAACCATGAAACACAGGGGTGGCATCATCATGTTGTGGGATGCTTTGCTGCTGGAGGGACTGGTGCACTTCACAAAATAGATGGCATCATGAGGCGGGGAAAAGTATGTGGATATATTGAAGCAAAATCTCAAGACATCAGTCAGGAAGTTAAAGCTTGGTCACAAATGGGTCTTCCAAATTAACAATGACCCCAAACATACTTCCAAAGTTGTGACAAAATGGCTTAAGGACAACAAAGTCAAGGCATTGGAGTGGCCATCACAAATCCCTGACCTCAATCCTATAGAACATTTGTGGTCAGAACTGAAAAAGTGTGTGCGATCAAGGAGCCCTACAAACCTGACTCAGTTACACTAGCTCTGTCAGGAGGAATGGGCCAAAATTCACCCAACTTAATGTGGGAAGCTTGTGGAAGGCTCCCCGAAACGTTTGACCCAAGCTAAACAACTATAAGGCAATGCTACCAAATACTAATTGAGTGTATGTGAACTTCTGACCCACTGGGAATGTGATGAAAGATATAAAAGCTGAAATAAATCATTCTCTCTACTATTATTCTAACATGTCACATTCTTAAAATAAAGTGGTGATCCTAACTGACCTAAGACAGGGAATGTTTACTAGGATTAAATGTCAGTAATTGTGAAAAACTTTAAATGTATTTGGCTAAGGTGTATGTAAACTTCTGACTTCAACTGTATATAGTGCACTGATATGGACCAAATTCCTATGTGGTGTACTATATAGGGAATAACCAGAGTGATATGTGGTGTACTATATAGGGAATAACCGGAGTGATATGTGGTGTACTTTATAGGGAATAACCGGAGTCCTCTGTGGTGTACTATATAGGGAATAACCGGAGTGATATGTGGTGTACTATATAGGGAATAACCAGAGTGATATGTGGTGTACTATATAGGGAATAACCAGAGTCCTCTTTGGTGTACTTTATAGGGAATAACCAGAGTCCTCTGTGGTGTACTATATAGGGAATAACCAGAGTGATATGTGGTGTACTATATAGGGAATAACCAGAGTGATATGTGGTGTACTATATAGGGAATAACCAGAGTCCTCTGTGGTGTACTATATAGGGAATAACCGGAGTGATATGTGGTGTACTTTATAGGGAATAACCAGAGTGATATGTGGTGTACTATATAGGGAATAACCAGAGTCCTCTGTGGTGTACTATATAGGGAATAACCAGAGTCCTCTGTGGTGTACTATACAGGGAATAACCAGAGTCCTCTGTGGTGTACTTTATAGGGAATAACTGGAGTGATATGTGGTGTACTTTATAGGGAATAACCAGAGTCCTCTGTGGTGTACTATATAGGGAATAACCAGAGTCCTCTGTGGTGTACTATATAGGGAATAACCAGAGTGATATGTGGTGTACTTTATAGGGAATAACCAGAGTCCTCTGTGGTGTACTATATAGGGAATAACCAGAGTGATATGTGGTGTACTATACAGGGAATAACCAGAGTGATATGTGGTGTACTTTATAGGGAATAACTGGAATGATATGTGGTGTACTATATAGGGAATAACCAGAGTCCTCTGTGGTGTACTATACAGGGAATAACCAGAGTCCTCTGTGGTGTACTATATAGGGAATAACCAGAGTGATATGTGGTGTACTTTATAGGGAATAACTGGAGTGATATGTGGTGTACTATATAGGGAATAACCAGAGTCCTCTGTGGTGTACTATACAGGGAATAACCAGAGTCCTCTGTGGTGTACTATATAGGGAATAACCAGAGTGATATGTGGTGTACTTTATAGGGAATAACTGGAGTGATATGTGGTGTACTATATAGGGAATAACCAGAGTCCTCTGTGGTGTACTATACAGGGAATAACCAGAGTCCTCTGTGGTGTACTATATAGGGAATAACCAGAGTGATATGTGGTGTACTATATAGGGAATAACCAGAGTGATATGTGGTGTACTTTATAGGGAATAACCAGAGTCCTCTGTGGTGTACTATACAGGGAATAACCAGAGTCCTCTGTGGTGTACTATATAGGGAATAACCAGAGTGATATGTGGTGTACTATATAGGGAATAACCAGAGTGATATGTGGTGTACTATATAGGGAATAACCAGAGTGATATGTGGTGTACTATATAGGGAATAACCAGAGTCCTCTGTGGTGTACTATACAGGGAATAACCAGAGTCCTCTGTGGTGTACTAAATAGGGAATAACCAGAGTGATATGTGGTGTACTATATAGGGAATAACCAGAGTGATATGTGGTGTACTATATAGGGAATAACCAGAGTGATATGTGGTGTACTATATAGGGAATAACCAGAGTGATATGTGGTGTACTTTATAGGGAATAACCAGAGTGATATGTGGTGTACTATATAGGGAATAACCAGAGTGATATGTGGTGTACTATATAGGGAATAACCAGAGTGATATGTTGTGTCCTATATAGGGAATAACCAGAGTGATATGTTGTGTACTATATAGGGAATAACCAGAGTCCTCTTTGGTGTACTTTATAGGGAATAACCAGAGTCCTCTGTGGTGTACTATATAGGGAATAACCAGAGTGATATGTGGTGTACTATATAGGGAATAACCAGAGTGATATGTGGTGTACTATATAGGGAATAACCAGAGTCCTCTGTGGTGTACTATATAGGGAATAACCGGAGTGATATGTGGTGTACTTTATAGGGAATAACCAGAGTGATATGTGGTGTACTATATAGGGAATAACCAGAGTCCTCTGTGGTGTACTATATAGGGAATAACCAGAGTCCTCTGTGGTGTACTATACAGGGAATAACCAGAGTCCTCTGTGGTGTACTTTATAGGGAATAACTGGAGTGATATGTGGTGTACTTTATAGGGAATAACCAGAGTCCTCTGTGGTGTACTATATAGGGAATAACCAGAGTCCTCTGTGGTGTACTATATAGGGAATAACCAGAGTGATATGTGGTGTACTTTATAGGGAATAACCAGAGTCCTCTGTGGTGTACTATATAGGGAATAACCAGAGTGATATGTGGTGTACTATACAGGGAATAACCAGAGTGATATGTGGTGTACTTTATAGGGAATAACTGGAATGATATGTGGTGTACTATATAGGGAATAACCAGAGTCCTCTGTGGTGTACTATACAGGGAATAACCAGAGTCCTCTGTGGTGTACTATATAGGGAATAACCAGAGTGATATGTGGTGTACTTTATAGGGAATAACTGGAGTGATATGTGGTGTACTATATAGGGAATAACCAGAGTCCTCTGTGGTGTACTATACAGGGAATAACCAGAGTCCTCTGTGGTGTACTATATAGGGAATAACCAGAGTGATATGTGGTGTACTTTATAGGGAATAACTGGAGTGATATGTGGTGTACTATATAGGGAATAACCAGAGTCCTCTGTGGTGTACTATACAGGGAATAACCAGAGTCCTCTGTGGTGTACTATATAGGGAATAACCAGAGTGATATGTGGTGTACTATATAGGGAATAACCAGAGTGATATGTGGTGTACTTTATAGGGAATAACCAGAGTCCTCTGTGGTGTACTATACAGGGAATAACCAGAGTCCTCTGTGGTGTACTATATAGGGAATAACCAGAGTGATATGTGGTGTACTATATAGGGAATAACCAGAGTGATATGTGGTGTACTATATAGGGAATAACCAGAGTGATATGTGGTGTACTATATAGGGAATAACCAGAGTCCTCTGTGGTGTACTATACAGGGAATAACCAGAGTCCTCTGTGGTGTACTAAATAGGGAATAACCAGAGTGATATGTGGTGTACTATATAGGGAATAACCAGAGTGATATGTGGTGTACTATATAGGGAATAACCAGAGTGATATGTGGTGTACTATATAGGGAATAACCAGAGTGATATGTGGTGTACTTTATAGGGAATAACCAGAGTGATATGTGGTGTACTATATAGGGAATAACCAGAGTGATATGTGGTGTACTATATAGGGAATAACCAGAGTGATATGTTGTGTCCTATATAGGGAATAACCAGAGTGATATGTGGTGTACTATATAGGGAATAACCAGAGTCCTCTGTGGTGTACTTTATAGGGAATAACCAGAGTCCTCTGTGGTGTACTTTATAGGGAATAACCAAAGTCCTCTGTGGTGTACTATATAGGGAATACCCAGAGTGATATGTGGTGTACTATATAGGGAATAACCAGAGTCCTCTGTGGTGTACTATATAGGGAATAACCAGAGTCCTTTGTGGTGTACTATATAGGGAATAACCAAAGTCATCTGTGGTGTACTATATAGGGAATAACCAGAGTCCTCTGAGGTGTACTTTATAGGGAATAACCAGAGTGATATGTTGTGTACTATATAGGGAATAACCAGAGTGATATGTGGTGTACTATATAGGGAATAACCAGAGTCCTCTGTGGTGTACTATATAGGGAATAACCAGAGTCCTCTGTGGTGTACTATATAGGGAATAACCAGAGTGATATGTGGTGTACTTTATAGGGAATAACCAGAGTCCTCTGTGGTGTACTATATAGGGAATAACCAGAGTGATATGTGGTGTACTATATAGGGAATAACCAGAGTGATATGTGGTGTACTTTATAGGGAATAACCAGAGTCCTCTGTGGTGTACTATACAGGGAATAACCAGAGTCCTCTGTGGTGTACTATATAGGGAATAACCAGAGTGATATGTGGTGTACTATATAGGGAATAACCAGAGTGATATGTGGTGTACTATATAGGGAATAACCAGAGTGATATGTGGTGTACTATATAGAGAATAACCAGAGTGATATGTGGTGTACTATATAGGGAATAACCAGAGTGATATGTGGTGTACTATATAGGGAATAACCAGAGTCCTCTGTGGTGTACTATACAGGGAATAACCAGAGTCCTCTGTGGTGTACTATATAGGGAATAACCAGAGTGATATGTGGTGTACTATATAGGGAATAACCAGAGTGATATGTGGTGTACTATATAGGGAATAACCAGAGTGATATGTGGTGTACTATATAGGGAATAACCAGAGTGATATGTGGTGTACTATATAGGGAATAACCAGAGTGATATGTGGTGTACTATATAGGGAATAACCAGAGTCCTCTGTGGTGTACTATATAGGGAATAACCAGAGTCCTCTGTGGTGTACTATATAGGGAATAACCAGAGTGATATGTGGTGTACTTTATAGGGAATAACCAGAGTCCTCTGTGGTGTACTATATAGGAAATAACCAGAGTGATATGTGGTGTACTTTATAGGGAATAACTGGAGTGATATGTGGTGTACTATATAAGGAATAACCAGAGTCCTCTGTGGTGTACTATACAGGGAATAACCAGATTCCTCTGTGGTGTACTATATAGGGAATAACCAGAGTGATATGTGGTGTACTTTATAGGGAATAACCAGAGTCCTCTGTGGTGTACTATATAGGAAATAACCAGAGTGATATGTGGTGTACTTTATAGGGAATAACTGGAGTGATATGTGGTGTACTATATAGGGAATAACCAGAGTCCTCTGTGGTGTACTATACAGGGAATAACCAGAGTCCTCTGTGGTGTACTATATAGGGAATAACCAGAGTGATATGTGGTGTACTATATAGGGAATAACCAGAGTGATATGTGGTGTACTTTATAGGGAATAACCAGAGTCCTCTGTGGTGTACTATACAGGGAATAACCAGAGTCCTCTGTGGTGTACTATATAGGGAATAACCAGAGTGATATGTGGTGTACTATATAGGGAATAACCAGAGTGATATGTGGTGTACTATATAGGGAATAACCAGAGTGATATGTGGTGTACTATATAGAGAATAACCAGAGTGATATGTGGTGTACTATATAGGGAATAACCAGAGTGATATGTGGTGTACTATATAGGGAATAACCAGAGTCCTCTGTGGTGTACTATACAGGGAATAACCAGAGTCCTCTGTGGTGTACTATATAGGGAATAACCAGAGTGATATGTGGTGTACTTTATAGGGAATAACCAGAGTCCTCTGTGGTGTACTATATAGGAAATAACCAGAGTGATATGTGGTGTACTTTATAGGGAATAACTGGAGTGATATGTGGTGTACTATATAGGGAATAACCAGAGTCCTCTGTGGTGTACTATACAGGGAATAACCAGAGTCCTCTGTGGTGTACTATATAGGGAATAACCAGAGTGATATGTGGTGTACTTTATAGGGAATAACTGGAGTGATATGTGGTGTACTATATAGGGAATAACCAGAGTCCTCTGTGGTGTACTATACAGGGAATAACCAGAGTCCTCTGTGGTGTACTATATAGGGAATAACCAGAGTGATATGTGGTGTACTTTATAGGGAATAACCAGAGTGATATGTGGTGTACTATATAGGGAATAACCAGAGTGATATGTGGTGTACTATATAGGGAATAACCAGAGTGATATGTGGTGTACTATATAGGGAATAACCAGAGTCCTCTGTGGTGTACTATATAGGGAATAACCAGAGTCCTCTGTGGTGTACTATATAGGGAATAACCAGAGTGATATGTGGTGTACTTTATAGGGAATAACCAGAGTCCTCTGTGGTGTACTATATAGGAAATAACCAGAGTGATATGTGGTGTACTTTATAGGGAATAACTGGAGTGATATGTGGTGTACTATATAAGGAATAACCAGAGTCCTCTGTGGTGTACTATACAGGGAATAACCAGATTCCTCTGTGGTGTACTATATAGGGAATAACCAGAGTGATATGTGGTGTACTTTATAGGGAATAACCAGAGTCCTCTGTGGTGTACTATATAGGAAATAACCAGAGTGATATGTGGTGTACTTTATAGGGAATAACTGGAGTGATATGTGGTGTACTATATAGGGAATAACCAGAGTCCTCTGTGGTGTACTATACAGGGAATAACCAGAGTCCTCTGTGGTGTACTATATAGGGAATAACCAGAGTGATATGTGGTGTACTATATAGGGAATAACCAGAGTGATATGTGGTGTACTTTATAGGGAATAACCAGAGTCCTCTGTGGTGTACTATACAGGGAATAACCAGAGTCCTCTGTGGTGTACTATATAGGGAATAACCAGAGTGATATGTGGTGTACTATATAGGGAATAACCAGAGTGATATGTGGTGTACTATATAGGGAATAACCAGAGTGATATGTGGTGTACTATATAGAGAATAACCAGAGTGATATGTGGTGTACTATATAGGGAATAACCAGAGTGATATGTGGTGTACTATATAGGGAATAACCAGAGTCCTCTGTGGTGTACTATACAGGGAATAACCAGAGTCCTCTGTGGTGTACTATATAGGGAATAACCAGAGTGATATGTGGTGTACTTTATAGGGAATAACCAGAGTCCTCTGTGGTGTACTATATAGGAAATAACCAGAGTGATATGTGGTGTACTTTATAGGGAATAACTGGAGTGATATGTGGTGTACTATATAGGGAATAACCAGAGTCCTCTGTGGTGTACTATACAGGGAATAACCAGAGTCCTCTGTGGTGTACTATATAGGGAATAACCAGAGTGATATGTGGTGTACTTTATAGGGAATAACTGGAGTGATATGTGGTGTACTATATAGGGAATAACCAGAGTCCTCTGTGGTGTACTATACAGGGAATAACCAGAGTCCTCTGTGGTGTACTATATAGGGAATAACCAGAGTGATATGTGGTGTACTTTATAGGGAATAACCAGAGTCCTCTGTGGTGTACTATATAGGAAATAACCAGAGTGATATGTGGTGTACTTTATAGGGAATAACTGGAGTGATATGTGGTGTACTATATAGGGAATAACCAGAGTCCTCTGTGGTGTACTATACAGGGAATAACCAGAGTCCTCTGTGGTGTACTATATAGGGAATAACCAGAGTGATATGTGGTGTACTATATAGGGAATAACCAGAGTGATATGTGGTGTACTTTATAGGGAATAACCAGAGTCCTCTGTGGTGTACTATACAGGGAATAACCAGAGTCCTCTGTGGTGTACTATATAGGGAATAACCAGAGTGATATGTGGTGTACTATATAGGGAATAACCAGAGTGATATGTGGTGTACTATATAGGGAATAACCAGAGTCCTCTGTGGTGTACTTTATAGGGAATAACCAGAGTCCTCTGTGGTGTACTTTATAGGGAATAACCAAAGTCATCTGTGGTGTACTATATAGGGAATACCCAGAGTGATATGTGGTGTACTATATAGGGAATAACCAGAGTCCTCTGTGGTGTACTATATAGGGAATAACCAGAGTCCTTTGTGGTGTACTATATAGGGAATAACCAAAGTCATCTGTGGTGTACTATATAGGGAATAACCAGAGTCCTCTGAGGTGTACTTTATAGGGAATAGCCAGAGTGATATGTTGTGTACTATATAGGGAATAACCAGAGTGATATGTGGTGTACTATATAGGGAATAACCAGAGTCCTCTTTGGTGTACTATATAGGGAATAACCAGAGTCCTCTGTGGTGTACTATATAGGGAATAACCAGAGTGATATGTGGTGTACTTTATAGGGAATAACCAGAGTCCTCTGTGGTGTACTATATAGGAAATAACCAGAGTGATATGTGGTGTACTTTATAGGGAATAACTGGAGTGATATGTGGTGTACTATATAGGGAATAACCAGAGTCCTCTGTGGTGTACTATACAGGGAATAACCAGAGTCCTCTGTGGTGTACTATATAGGGAATAACCAGAGTGATATGTGGTGTACTATATAGGGAATAACCAGAGTGATATGTGGTGTACTATATAGGGAATAACCAGAGTCCTCTGTGGTGTACTATATAGGGAATAACCAGAGTGATATGTGGTGTACTATATAGGGAATAACCAGAGTGATATGTGGTGTACTTTATAGGGAATAACTGGAGTGATATGTGGTGTACTATATAGGGAATAACCAGAGTCCTCTGTGGTGTACTATACAGGGAATAACCAGAGTCCTCTGTGGTGTACTATATAGGGAATAACCAGAGTGATATGTGGTGTACTATATAGGGAATAACCAGAGTGATATGTGGTGTACTTTATAGGGAATAACCAGAGTCCTCTGTGGTGTACTATACAGGGAATAACCAGAGTCCTCTGTGGTGTACTATATAGGGAATAACCAGAGTGATATGTGGTGTACTATATAGGGAATAACCAGAGTGATATGTGGTGTACTATATAGGGAATAACCAGAGTGATATGTGGTGTACTATATAGAGAATAACCAGAGTGATATGTGGTGTACTATATAGGGAATAACCAGAGTGATATGTGGTGTACTATATAGGGAATAACCAGAGTCCTCTGTGGTGTACTATACAGGGAATAACCAGAGTCCTCTGTGGTGTACTATATAGGGAATAACCAGAGTGATATGTGGTGTACTATATAGGGAATAACCAGAGTGATATGTGGTGTACTATATAGGGAATAACCAGAGTGATATGTGGTGTACTTTATAGGGAATAACCAGAGTGATATGTGGTGTACTATATAGGGAATAACCAGAGTGATATGTGGTGTACTATATAGGGAATAACCAGAGTGATATGTTGTGTACTATATAGGGAATAACCAGAGTGATATGTGGTGTACTATATAGGGAATAACCAGAGTCCTCTGTGGTGTACTTTATAGGGAATAACCAGAGTCCTCTGTGGTGTACTTTATAGGGAATAACCAAAGTCCTCTGTGGTGTACTATATAGGGAATACCCAGAGTGATATGTGGTGTACTATATAGGGAATAACAGAGTCCTCTGTGGTGTACTATATAGGGAATAACCAGAGTCCTTTGTGGTGTACTATATAGGGAATAACCAAAGTCCTCTGTGGTGTACTATATAGGGAATAACCAGAGTCCTCTGAGGTGTACTTTATAGGGAATAACCAGAGTGATATGTTGTGTACTATATAGGGAATAACCAGAGTGATATGTGGTGTACTATATGGGGAATAACCAGAGTCCTCTGTGGTGTACTATATAGGGAATAACCAGAGTGATATGTGGTGTACTATATAGGGAATAACCAGAGTCCTCTGTGGTGTACTATATAGGGAATAACCAGAGTGATATGTGGTGTACTATATAGGGAATAACCAGAGTGATATGTGGTGTACTATATAGGCACTCTGTGGTGGATTGAATTACCAAAACATTGTTGTTCTCTATCGATCCAGTGATATGATCGAAGTCACTGACGATAAATGCCAGGAGGTATGTTGACATTCTTTTAGTGGGCTCAAATCTGGTGATGGTGACTTCAGTGCTGTCTATGGTGCTGTTGACGGTCTCTAAAACATTGGAGAGAGAGAAGAGAAGGAAGGAAAAGAGAGGGGTGAGAGAAGAGCAGTGACAGATAGAGAGAAAAAGAGAGACAGAGGGAGAGACGAGAAGAGCAACGAGAGAGAGAGAGAAAGAGAGAGGGAGAGAGAGAGAGAGAGAGAGAGAGAGAGAGAGAGAGAGAGAGAGAGAGAGAGAGAGAGAGAGAGAGAGAGAGAGAGAGAGAGAGAGAGAGAGAGAGAGAGAGAGAGAGAGAGAGAGAGAGAGAGAGAGAGAGAGAGAGAGAGAGAGAGAGAGAGAGAGAGAGAGAGAGAGAGAGAGAGAGAGAGAGAGAGAGAGAGAGAGAGGGGGAGAAAGAGAGAGAGAGGGGAGATAGAGAGAGAGATAGAGAGAGAGATAGAGAGAGAGAGACAGAGAGAGAGAGAGAGAGAGAGAGAGAGAGAGAGAGAGAGAGAGAGAGAGAGAGAGAGAGAGAGAGAGAGAGACAGAGAGAGAGAGAGAGAGAGGGGGAGAGAGAGAGAGAGAGAGAGAGAGAGAGAGAGAGAGAGAGAGAGAGAGAGAGAGAGAGAGAGAGAGAGAGAGAGAGAGAGAGAGAGAGGAGAGCAGAGAGAGTGAGGGAGAGATAAAGAGAGGGAGAGAGGGAAGAGCAGAGACAGAGAAAGAGGGAGAGAGGGAGTGAGAGAGGGAGAGATAAAAAGAGAGAGAGAGAGAGAGAGAGAGAGAGAGAGAGAGAGAGAGAGAGAGAGAGAGAGAGAGAGAGAGAGAGAGATAAAGAGAGAGAGAGAGAGAGAGAGAGAGAGAGAGAGAGAGAGAGAGAGAGAGAGAGAGAGAGAGAGAGAGAGAGAGGAGAGCAGATAGAGGGTGAGGGAGAGAGGCAGAGGGAGAAAGAGAGAGAGAGAAAGGGAGAGTGTTATGTTACCAGACATGAACCATTAACAGCATTCTGTAGTTGATTTTCTCATTACATGTTGTCAAGCGTACTCATTCTTTCTGAGATGTCTTCAACTCCCCAGTCCATGTATAGTAGGGCTGTACATATCAATAACAAGGCTTCAGCCATGTTCTCCACCCTTCTGCCAAAGCTTGCACTTCCACTCCAGGACTGAAAAGCCTTGAGATTGAAATAAGCATTGGCTGGAGGTATTTCCACCATTGTCTGGAGGTATTTCCACCATTGGCTGGAGATATTCCCACCATTGGCTGGAGGTATTTCCACCATTGTCTGGAGGTATTCCCACCATTGGCTGGAGGTATTCCCACCATTGGCTGGAGGTATTCCCACCATTGGCTGGAGGTATTCCCACCATTGGCTGGAGGTATTCCCACCATTGGCTGGAGGTATTTCCACCATTGTTAAATCCATGACAGGAAGCGTATCAGTGAACACTTTTGGGAAAGGGTGGAGAATGGTGAGGTAGCCCAAAGAGGGTAGTGTATAGGCTGTGAACTAACCAACGTCCCGGCCGTTGGACAGAGCTACAGTTCCTCGTTGGTGGATGAGCGTTATGTGGAAGACGGCCTTCATGACAGGTTCATCAAAACAGGGGAAGGCTTTCCTGGCGAACGTAGCCTGCATCTGAGACGTGGCTACAACTCTGGAAACAGATCAGATTCAATATCATGTTACAGGATGAAAAGAACTGTTCAGGCTACTGAGAGGATTCATACAAACCAGGAGTCTACTGTATGTATCAAATCAAATGTATTTATATAGCCCGTCTTACATCAGCTGATATGCTGTATTTAGTATCATCCAGGGGTCTACTGTATCTAGTATCAGAGAGGAAGGACCAGGGGTCTACTGTATCTAGTATCATCCAGGGGTCTACTGTATCTAGTATCATCCAGGGGTCTACTGTATCTAGTATCAGAGAGGAAGGACCAGGGGTCTACTGTATCTAGTATCATCCAGGGGTCTACTGTATCTAGTATCATCCAGGGTCTACTGTATCTAGTATCATCCAGGGGTCTACTGTATCTAGTATCATCCAGGGGTCTACTGTATCTAGTATCATCCAGGGGTCTACTGTATCTAGTATCATCCAGGGGTCTACTGTATCTAGTATCAGAGAGGAAGGACCAGGGGTCTACTGTATCTAGTATCATCCAGGGGTCTACTGTATCTAGTATCATCCAGGGGTCTACTGTATCTAGTATCATCCAGGGGTCTACTGTATCTAGTATCATCCAGGGGTCTACTGTATCTAGTATCATCCAGGGGTCTACTGTATCTAGTATCATCCAGGGGTCTACTGTATCTAGTATCATCCAGGGTCTACTGTATCTAGTAGTCAGGTTTCAAGACTAGTCATTCAACTGAGACTGCTCTCCTCTGTATCACGGAGGCGCTCCGCACTGCTAAAGCTAACTCTCTCTCCTCTGCTCTCATCCTTCTAGATCTATCGGCTGCCTTCGATACTGTGAACCATCAGATCCTCCTCTCCACCCTCTCCGAGTTGGGCATCTCCGGCGCGGCCCACGCTTGGATTGCGTCCTACCTGACAGGTCGCTCCTACCAGGTGGCCTGGCGAGAATCTGTCTCCTCACCACGCGCTCTCACCACTGGTGTCCCCCAGGGCTCTGTTCTAGGCCCTCTCCTATTCTCGCTATACACCAAGTCACTTGGCTCTGTCATAACCTCACATGGTCTCTCCTATCATTGCTATGCAGACGACACACAATTAATCATCTCCTTTCCCCCTTCTGATGACCAGGTGGCGAATCGCATCTCTGCATGTCTGGCAGACATATCAGTGTGGATGACGGATCACCACCTCAAGCTGAACCTCGGCAAGACGGAGCTGCTCTCCCTCCCGGGGAAGGACTGCCCGTTCCATGATCTCGCCATCACGGTGGACAACTCCATTGTGTCCTCCTCCAAGAGCGCTAAGAACCTTGGCGTGATCCTGGACAACACCCTGTCATTCTCAACCAACATCAAGGCGGTGGCCCGTTCCTGTAGGTTCATGCTCTACAACATCCGCAGAGTACGACCCTGCCTCACACAGGAATCGGCGCAGGTCCTAATCCGGGCACTTGTCATCTCCCGTCTGGACTACTGCAACTTGCTGTTGGCTGGGCTCCCTGCCTGTGCCATTAAACCCCTTCAACTCATCCAGAACGCCGCAGCCCGTCTGGTGTTCAACCTTCCCAAGTTCTCTCACGTCACCCCGCTCCTCCGTTCTCTCCACTGGCTTCCAGTTGAAGCTCGCATCCGCTACAAGACCATGGTGCTTGCCTACGGAGCTGTGAGGGGAACGGCACCTCAGTACCTCCAGGCTCTGATCAGGCCCTACACCCAAACAAGGGTACTGCATTCATCCACCTCTGGCCTGCTCGCCTCCCTACCACTGAGGAAGTACAGCTCCCGCTCAGCCCAGTCAAAACTGTTCGCTGCTCTGGCCCCCCAATGGTGGAACAAACTCCCTCACGACGCCAGGACAGCGGAGTCAATCACCACCTTCCGGAGACACCTGAAACCCCACCTCTTTAAGGAATACCTAGGATAGGATAAGTAATCCCTCTCACCCCCCTTTAAGATTTAGATGCACTATTGTAAAGTGACTGTTCCACTGGATGTCATAAGGTGAATGCACCAATTTGTAAGTCGCTCTGGATAAGAGCGTCTGCTAAATGACTTAAATGTAATGTAAATATAGTATCATCCAGGGGTCTACTGTATCTAGTATCAGAGAGGAAGGACCAGGGGTCTACTGTATCTAGTATCATCCAGGGGTCTACTGTATCTAGTATCATCCAGGGGTCTACTGTATCTAGTATCATCCAGGGGTCTACTGTATCTAGTAGCATCCAGGGGTCTACTGTATCTAGTATCATCCAGGGGTCTACTGTATCTAGTATCATCCAGGGGTCTACTGTATCTAGTATCATCCAGGGGTCTACTGTATCTAGTATCATCCAGGGTCTACTGTATCTAGTATCAGAGAGGAAGGACCAGGGGTCTACTGTATCTAGTAGCATCCAGGGGTCTACTGTATCTAGTATCATCCAGGGGTCTACTGTATCTAGTATTATCCAGGGGTCTACTGTGTCTAGTATCAGAGAGGAAGGACCAGGGGTCTACTGTATCTAGTATCATCCAGGGGTCTACTGTATCTAGTATCATCCAGGGGTCTACTGTATCTAGTATCATCCAGGGGTCTACTGTATCTAGTATCAGAGAGGAAGGACCAGGGGTCTACTGTATCTAGTATCATCCAGGGGTCTACTGTATCTAGTATCATCCAGGGGTCTACTGTATCTAGTATCATCCAGGGGTCTACTGTATCTAGTATCATCCAGGGGTCTACTGTATCTAGTATCATCCAGGGGTCTACTGTATCTAGTATCATCCAGGGGTCTACTGTATCCAGTATCAGAGAGGAAGGACCAGGGGTCTACTGTATCTAGTATCATCCATGGGTCTACTGTATCTAGTATCAGAGAGGAAGGACCAGGGGTCTACTGTATCTAGTATCATCCAGGGGTCTACTGTATCTAGTATCATCCAGGGGTCTACTGTATCTAGTATCATCCAGGGGTCTACTGTATCTAGTATCATCCAGGGGTCTACTGTATCTAGTATCAGAGAGGAAGGACCAGGGGTCTACTGTATCTAGTATCATCCAGGGGTCTACTGTATCTAGTATCATCCAGGGGTCTACTGTGTCTAGTATCATCCAGGGGTCTACTGTATCTAGTATCATCCAGGGGTCTACTGTATCTAGTATCAGAGAGGAAGGACCAGGGGTCTACTGTATCTAGTATCAGAGAGGAAGGACCAGGGGTCTACTGTATCTAGTATCATCCAGGGGTCTACTGTATCTAGTATCATCCAGGGGTCTACTGTATCTAGTATTATCCAGGGGTCTACTGTGTCTAGTATCAGAGAGGAAGGACCAGGGGTCTACTGTATCTAGTAGCATCCAGGGGTCTACTGTATCTAGTATCATCCAGGGGTCTACTGTATCCAGTATCATCCAGGGGTCTACTGTATCTAGTATTATCCAGGGGTCTACTGTATCTAGTATCATCCAGGGGTCTACTGTATCTAGTATCATCCAGGGGTCTACTGTATCTAGTATCATCCAGGGGTCTACTGTATCTAGTATCATCCAGGGTCTACTGTATCTAGTATTATCCAGGGGTCTACTGTATCTAGTATCATCCAGGGGTCTACTGTATCTAGTATCATCCAGGGGTCTACTGTATCTAGTATCATCCAGGGGTCTACTGTATCTAGTATTATCCAGGGGTCTACTGTGTCTAGTATCAGAGAGGAAGGACCAGGGGTCTACTGTATCTAGTATCATCCAGGGGTCTACTGTATCTAGTATCATCCAGGGGTCTACTGTATCTAGTATCATCCAGGGGTCTACTGTATCTAGTATCAGAGAGGAAGGACCAGGGGTCTACTGTATCTAGTATCATCCAGGGGTCTACTGTATCTAGTATCATCCAGGGGTCTACTGTATCTAGTATCATCCAGGGGTCTACTGTATCTAGTATCATCCAGGGGTCTACTGTATCTAGTATCATCCAGGGGTCTACTGTATCTAGTATCATCCAGGGGTCTACTGTATCCAGTATCAGAGAGGAAGGACCAGGGGTCTACTGTATCTAGTATCATCCATGGGTCTACTGTATCTAGTATCAGAGAGGAAGGACCAGGGGTCTACTGTATCTAGTATCATCCAGGGGTCTACTGTATCTAGTATCATCCAGGGGTCTACTGTATCTAGTATCATCCAGGGGTCTACTGTATCTAGTATCATCCAGGGGTCTACTGTATCTAGTATCAGAGAGGAAGGACCAGGGGTCTACTGTATCTAGTATCATCCAGGGGTCTACTGTATCTAGTATCATCCAGGGGTCTACTGTATCTAGTATCATCCAGGGGTCTACTGTGTCTAGTATCATCCAGGGGTCTACTGTATCTAGTATCATCCAGGGGTCTACTGTATCTAGTATCAGAGAGGAAGGACCAGGGGTCTACTGTATCTAGTATCAGAGAGGAAGGACCAGGGGTCTACTGTATCTAGTATCATCCAGGGGTCTACTGTATCTAGTATCATCCAGGGGTCTACTGTATCTAGTATTATCCAGGGGTCTACTGTGTCTAGTATCAGAGAGGAAGGACCAGGGGTCTACTGTATCTAGTAGCATCCAGGGGTCTACTGTATCTAGTATCATCCAGGGGTCTACTGTATCCAGTATCATCCAGGGGTCTACTGTATCTAGTATTATCCAGGGGTCTACTGTATCTAGTATCATCCAGGGGTCTACTGTATCTAGTATCATCCAGGGGTCTACTGTATCTAGTATCATCCAGGGGTCTACTGTATCTAGTATCATCCAGGGGTCTACTGTATCTAGTATTATCCAGGGGTCTACTGTATCTAGTATCATCCAGGGGTCTACTGTATCTAGTATCATCCAGGGGTCTACTGTATCTAGTATCATCCAGGGGTCTACTGTATCTAGTATTATCCAGGGGTCTACTGTGTCTAGTATCAGAGAGGAAGGACCAGGGGTCTACTGTATCTAGTATCATCCAGGGGTCTACTGTATCTAGTATCATCCAGGGGTCTACTGTATCTAGTATCATCCAGGGGTCTACTGTGTCTAGTATCATCCAGGGGTCTACTGTATCTAGTATTATCCAGGGGTCTACTGTGTCTAGTATCAGAGAGGAAGGACCAGGGGTCTACTGTATCTAGTATCATCCAGGGGTCTACTGTATCTAGTATCATCCAGGGGTCTACTGTATCTAGTATCATCCAGGGGTCTACTGTATCTAGTATCAGAGAGGAAGGACCAGGGGTCTACTGTATCTAGTATCAGAGAGGAAGGACCAGGGGTCCACTGTATCTAGTATCATCCAGGGGTCTACTGTATCTAGTATCATCCAGGGGTCTACTGTATCTAGTATCATCCAGGGGTCTACTGTATCTAGTATCATCCAGGGGTCTACTGTATCTAGTAGCATCCAGGGGTCTACTGTATCTAGTATCATCCAGGGGTCTACTGTATCTAGTATCATCCAGGGGTCTACCGTATCTAGTATCATCCAGGGGTCTACTGTATCTAGTATCATCCAGGGGTCTACTGTATCTAGTATCATCCATGGGTCTACTGTATCCAGTATCAGAGAGGAAGGACCAGGGGTCTACTGTATCTAGTATCATCCATGGGTCTACTGTATCTAGTATCAGAGAGGAAGGACCAGGGGTCTACTGTATCTAGTATCATCCAGGGGTCTACTGTATATAGTATCATCCAGGGGTCTACTGTATCTAGTATCATCCAGGGGTCTACTGTATCTAGTATCATCCATGGGTCTACTGTATCTAGTATCAGAGAGGAAGGACCAGGGGTCTACTGTATCCAGTATCATCCAGGGGTCTACTGTATCCAGTATCATCCAGGGGTCTACTGTATCTAGTATCATCCAGGGGTCTACTGTATCTAGTATCATCCAGGGGTCTACTGTATCTAGTATCATCCAGGGGTCTACTGTATCTAGTATCATCCAGGGGTCTACTGTATCTAGTATCATCCAGGGGTCTACTGTATCTAGTATCATCCAGGGGTCTACTGTATCCAGTATCAGAGAGGAAGGACCAGGGGTCTACTGTATCTAGTATCATCCAGGGGTCTACTGTATCTAGTATCATCCAGGGGTCTACTGTATCTAGTAGCATCCAGGGGTCTACTGTATCTAGTAGCATCCAGGGGTCTACTGTATCTAGTATCATCCAGGGGTCTACTGTATCTAGTATCATCCAGGGGTCTACTGTATCTAGTATCAGAGAGGAAGGACCAGGGGTCTACTGTATCTAGTATCATCCAGGGGTCTACTGTATCTAGTAGCATCCAGGGGTCTACTGTATCTAGTATCATCCAGGGGTCTACTGTGTCTAGTAGCATCCAGGGGTCTACTGTATCTAGTATCAGAGAGGAAGGACCAGGGGTCTACTGTGTCTAGTATCATCCAGGGGTCTACTGTATCCAGTATCAGAGAGGAAGGACCAGGGGTCTACTGTATCTAGTATCAGTTGGTACTTACTTTTTACCACCATCTTCTGTATATTCACTCCTATAGAATCCTTTCAGGTCATCAGCCAGCTCTCCCTGGAAGTCTGTGGAAAGTCTATAGGACTTCCCAGCAGTTAGCTTCCCATTCAGCTGAATGACCAGGTACTCCGTCTTCACCTGCAGCCAGCTAGTCTTTACGGTGGGAGCAGTCGCTCCATCCAGGCCAGTCAGTCTAGCATGGTGGCCGTTGAGCAGAGTCAAGTTCAGCTTGTTACAGTGGATGATGATCAGATCTGTGTCCTTCTTACACTGGAACACCACAGCTGACTGTCCTGTGAAGATGTAGAGGCCAGTAGAGGCATTGACAACCAGTCGAGGCCAGAGGGTGATGTTGTAGGAGACAGGAGACAGGGAGTCAGGCAGTCTGTAGTGTTCCCAGGGGTCTTTAGGAGTGGAGAGGGTGGAGGAGGTGGTTGGAGAGGCAGTGGTCAACATGGCCACACCATCCACAGGTTTATTCTGGTTCTTGGTCTTTTCTTTATCGTAGACTGCTGCCAGGGCTATGATGATGACCACTGCTACAGCCCCCATCAGAAGACCTGCTAGCCCCATGTTCTTACTGATGTAGAAGCCTTTAGCCATGGATGATGCCTTGCTGGAGGTGGTAACAGGGAGATGGCAGGGCAACCTGTGGTCTCCGGGACTCGGCTAGGCTCTGTCTTTTCACTCCTCTGTCAAAGGATCAACAATTAGCCTGTCTGTGGACCTGTGGTGTTAGTTTAGAGAGACAGAGAGAGAGAGAGAGAGAGAGAGAGAGAGAGAGAGAGAGAGAGAGAGAGAGAGAGAGAGAGAGAGAGAGAGGGAGAGAGAGAGAGAGAGAGAGAAAGAGAGAGAGAGAGAGAGAGAGACAGGGAGAGAGAGAGAGAGAGAAAGTGAACTATTAAAGACTACCAGAACCCACTGGATTCTCCAATTACATTAAATGAACTACAGGACAAAATACAAAGTCTCCAACTCAAAACGGCCTGTGGAGTTGATGGTATCCTAAATGAAATGATAAAACATACAGATCACAAATTCCACATCCAAACTGTTTAACATCATCCTCAGCTCTGGCCTCTTCCCTAATATTTGGAAGTAAGGCTGATCACCCCAATCCACAAAAGTGGAGACAAACTTGACCCCATTAACTACTGTGGGATATGCGTCAACAGCAACCTTGGGAAAATCCTCTGCGTAATCATTAACAGCAGACTCATACATTTCTTCAGCGAAAAAGTGAAAACAATGAGCAAATGTAAAATTGCTTTTTACGAAATTACCGTATGACAGACCACGTATTCACCCTGCACACCCTAATTAACAAACAAATTCAAACATAGGCAAAGACTTATCATGCTTTGTTGATTTCAATAAAGCTTTTGACTCAATTTGGAATAAGGTCCTGCCATACAATTTGATGGAAAGTGTTGTTGGGGGAACAACATTATAAAATGAACGTACACAACAACAACTGTTTGGTTAAAATTGGCAAAAAAACACATTTCTTCCCAAAGGGCCGTGGGGTGAGACAGGGATGCAGCTTGAGCCCCACCCTCTTCAACAAATATATCAATGAATTGGCGTGGGCACTAGAAAAGTCGGCAGCACCCGGCCTCACCCTACTAGAATCTCAAGTCAATTGTCTACTGTTTGCTGATGATCTGGTGCTTCTGTCCCCAACCAAGGAGGGCATACAGCAGCACCTAGATCTTCTGCACAGATTCTGTCAGACCTGGGCCCTGACAGTAAATCACAGTAAGATAACAAATAATTGTGTTCCAGAAAAGGTACAGTCGCCAAGACCACAAATACAAATTCCATCTAGACAACATTGCCCTAGAGCACACAAAAAAACGATATATACCTTGGCCTAAACATCAGCACCACGGGTAACTTCCAAAAAGCTATGAGCGATCTGAGACACAAAGCAAGAAGGGTCTTCTATGCCATCAAAAGGAACATTAAATGTGACATACCAATTAGGATCTGGCTAAAAATAATTGAATGAGTTAAATAACTGTCCTTTATGAGGTGTGGGGTCTGGGGTCCGCTCACCAATCAAGAATTCACTAAATGTGACAAACACCAAATTGAGAGACTGCATGCAGAATTCTACAAAAATATCCTGTATTATAAATGTACAACGTAAAACATCAAATAATGCAGAGCAGAATTAGGCAGATACCAGCTATCAAAATCTGTAAAAAAGCTGTTAATTCTACAACCACCTAAAAGGAAACGATTCCCAAACCTTCCGTAACAAAGCCACCACCTACAGAGAGATGAACCTGGAGAAGAGTCCCCTAAGCAAGCTGGTCCTGGGGCTCAGTTCACAAACACAAACAGACCCCACAGAGCCCCAGGACAGCAACACAATAAGACCCAACCAAATCATGAGAAAACAAAAAGATCATTACTTGACACATTACAAAGAATTTACAAAACAAAAGGAGAAAACAAGAATGCTATTTGACCCTAAACAGAGTACACCGTGATAGAATACCTGACTATCTCAGATTACACAGACCCATAAACACTGGCATTTGAAATGTCTATATTCTTTTGGAACTTTAGTGAGTATAATGTTCACTGATAATTTGTTATTGTTTATTTCACTTTTTGTTTATCTATTTCACTTGCTTTGGCAGTGTTAACATATGATTCCCATGCTAATAAAGCCCCTTCAATTGAAATTGAATTGAGAGAGATCACACCAATCAATAAAAATGTAGACAAATTTGACTTAAATAATTTGAGGAATTTGCATGAACAGCAACTTGGGGAAAATTCTCTGCAGTATCATAAATAGCAGACTACATAATTGTCTTAATGAACACAACGTCCTACGCAGACGCCAGATTGGATTTGTAGAAACCGATGGTACGACAGACCACATTTCCACCCTCCACACTAACTGATCCAGATTGGATTTGTAGAAACCGATGGTACAGCAGACCACATTTCCACCCTCCACACTAACTGATCCAGATTGGATTTGTAGAAACCGATGGTACAACAGACCACATTTCCACCCTCCACACTAACTGACAAACAAACCAAAACAAAGGCACAATCTACACGTGATCTGTACATTTACATTTACATTTAAGTCATTTAGCAGACGCTCTTATCCAGAGCGACTTACAGACCTGTAATGTGTATTACTGTGATCATTACATTTACATTTAAGTCATTTAGCAGACGCTCTTATCCAGAGCGACTTACAGACCTGTAATGTGATCAGACCTGTAATGTGTATTACTGTGATCATTACATTTACATTTAAGTCATTTAGCAGACGCTCTTATCCAGAGCGACTTAGACTTTGAATACTTTGACTTTGAAGAATTTGATTCAATTTGGCACAAGGCTCTTTTTATAAACTAACAGAAAGTGGTATTGGAGGGAAAACATATGTTATTAAATCAATGTACACTAAAAACAAATGTGTGGTTCAAATTGGCAACAAGCAAACAGACTTCTTCCCTCAGGGAAGTGGAGTGAAACAGGGCTGCGCAATATGTCCAACACTATTTAAGATCGACATTTTGAGGCGGCAGGGTAGCCTAGTGATTATAGTGTTGGGCCAGTAACCAAAAGGTTGCTAGATCAAATCCCCGAGCTGACAAAGTAAAAATCTGTCGTTCTGCCCCTGAAAAAGGCAGTTAACTGTTCCTAGGCCGTCATTGAAAATAATCATTTGATCTTAACTGACTTGCCTAGTTAAATAAAGGTTAAACATAAAATAAAAATTGTGAAACAGAAGACTGTCACCTGGTATCACCCTACACAACCCTGAAATCAAGTGTCCGTTGTAGACAGATGACCTGGTGCTGCTGTCTCCCACTAAGGAGGGTCTGTCAGACCTGGGCTCTGAACGTTAATCTAAAAATAAAAAAATGTTCCAGAAATCAGGATTAGAAAAATAAATTATATTTGGACACAGTTCTATTAGAACACACAAACTACACGTATGTAGGACTAAATATCAGCAACACAGGTAGCTTTCACATGGCTGTGAACGAGCTGAGAGAAAGCAAGAAGAGCATAATTTGTCTGTCTGCATGGAGAGTCTCCTCAATGAATGGGGAACAGCTGCATTTTCCTATTCAGGAAAACAAGAGCAAAAGAGAGAGTGGGAGGAGCGTCACAGAGTGGGAGGGGCGTCAGAGTGGGAGGGGCGTCACAGAGTGGGAGGATCGTCACAGAGTGGGAGGATCGTCACAGAGTGGGAGGATCGTCACAGAGTGGGAGGATCTTCACAGAGTGGGAGGATCTTCAGAGTGGGAGGGGCGTCACAGAGTGGGAGGGGCGTCACAGAGTGGGAGGTGTGTCACAGAGTGGGAGGGGCATCGCAGAGTGGGAGGGGCATCACAGAGTGGGAGGATCTTCACAGAGTGGGGGGCGTCACATAACGAATTTACCAAATGGGACAAACATCCAATCGAAATACTCCATGCAGAGTTTTGCAAGACTGAATTGCATGTGCAAAGAAAAACTCAACATTACTCATGTAGAGCAGAACTGGGCCCTCCTCATTCAAATATAAAAAAGAGACATTAATTTGTAGAACCATCTAAAAACAAGTGACCCCAAAACATCCATCACACAGCTCTACAATGTCAAGAGATGAAACCAGAGAAGAGTCCCCTCAGCCAGTTGGTTCTGAGGCTCAGTTCACAAACCCAAACCAACCCCATAGAGCCTCAGGACAGAACTCAGCCAGTTGGTTCTGAGGCTCAGTTCACAAACCCAAACCAACCCCATAGAGCAAAATGAAAAATATATAATTTTGGAAAGACACACAAAAAATCGAAGTAAACTTCAATGCTATTTGTCTCTAAACAGACGGTACATGGTGTCAGGCTATCTCACCACTGTGACTGATAGAAAACAATGACTAGGTACAGACTCAGTGAGCACAGTCTGGCTATAGAGACCGGTCATCACAGGCAAACCTGGCTGCCCAGAGAGGACAGTCTGGCTGCTCAGAGAGGACAGTCTGGCTGCCCAGAGAGGACAGTCTGGCTATAGAGACCAGTCGTTACAGACAAACCTGGCTGCCCAGAGAGGACAGTCTGGATATAGAGACCGGTCGTCACAGACAAACCTGGCTGCCCAGAGAGGAGAGTCTGGCTATAGAGACCGGTCATCACAGACAAACCTGGCTACCCAGAGAGGACAGTCTGGATATAGAGACCGGTCGTCACAGACAAACCTGGCTGCCCAGAGAGGAGAGTCTGGCTATAGAGACCGGTCATCACAGACAAACCTGGCTGCCCAGAGAGAACAGTCTGGCTGCCCAGAGAGGACAGTCTGGATATAGAGAGCGGTCGTCACAGACAAACCTGGCTGCCCAGAGTGGACAGGCTGGCTGTAGAGACCGGTCGTCACAGACAAACCTGGCTGCCCAGAGAGGACAGTCTGGCTATAGAGACCAGTCGTCACAGACAAACCTGGCTGCCCAGAGAGGACAGTCTGGCTGCCCAGAGAGGACAATCTGGCTGCCCAGAGAGGACAGTCTGGCTGCCCAGATAGGACAGTCTGGCTATAGAGACCAGTCGTCACAGACAAACCTGGCTGCTCAGTGAGGACAGTCTGGCTATAGAGACCGGTCATCACAGACAAACCTGGCAGCCCAGAGAGGACAGTCTGGCTATAGAGACCGGTCGTCCAGACAAAACTGGCTGCCCAGAGAGGACAGTCTGGCTGCCCATAGAGACAGTCTGGCTATCGTCGTCACAGACAAACTGGCTGCTGCCCAGAGAGGACAGTCTGGCTGCCCAGAGAGGACAGTCTAGCTATAGAGACCAGTCGTCACAGACAAACCTGGCTGCCCAGAGAGGACAGTCTGGCTGCCCAGAGAGGACAGTCTGGCTATAGAGACCGGTCGTCACAGACATACCTGGCTGCCCAGAGAGGACAGTCTGGCTGCCCAGAGAGGACAGTCTGGCTATAGA